>NC_071572.1:46841010-47066584 GCF_024509145.1 Vidua macroura | reverse complement strand
TACTTCAGTGGTTGCAGATCTCCAAATAAACAACAGCAGATACTTCCAAAGATACAAGAAAAATTGTGAGATCTCCTGAGAGATCTCTTGATTATGAGATTATGAGATCTTCTGCCTCTAAGGAAAAGATTTCTTATAAATCTTCTCACTTAAATGAAGGTTTATGGAGTAAATGATGGAGTGTCTAGTGACTAAAGCTTATCTGATATAAACACAGATGTTCTCATACCCATGGAAAATTATTAAAAATTGCTTGGATCCCTTTAAGATCTTGATTTTGGTAGGCAGTGATTCCCTTATGTACTGCTAGCCTGAAGAGCACCTTTCATGTCAGACAATTGCATGTGATTGAAATGACTGTATGCCAGAGCTTACATGGGAACATCATACCTGAATTTCTGTTCCAGTTAAGGGGGGGCTAAATTTGATTTCTTACATGCATATCAGACTCTTATATCATCTAAAAAATCCTGGGTTATTTTGATGTCAGTGTGAATGCTGTTCAAGAAAACCACTAAACTGTAGCACTATGTGCCATGTCCTACTGTCTCTTGAACACCTCCAGGGATGGTGACTCTACCACCTCCCTAGACAGCCCATTCCAATGCTTAACCACCCCTTCAGTAAAGAAATTTTTCTTAAGTCCAACCTGAGCCTCTTCTGCTGCAGCTTGATGCCATTCTCTCTTGTCCTGTCACTAATTTCCTGGGAGAAGAGGCAAGGTTTTTGGAGTGGGAACTGGGAGATAGCAATCAGATCACACTCAGTCAACACATGTACTATTAGATGCCTATATTGAAGTTACTATATTAAGTCTCACAATTTCATTACCTAGAAATGGAGCCTGAAATTTGGGGCACCTGCAAATAAAGGCCTGAATTCTTTCCTCTTTGTAGACAGGATTTATTTGCCTGTTTTTAGACATTAACAGCCATTCAAGGTGTTCAAGCACACCCTAAATGAATGACTTATTGTTCTTATTTTCTGAGACAATCCAGTTGTTGTTTTTTTGGTTTTATTGTTTTGTTTGTTTGTTTGGGTTTTGTTTTGTTTTGTTTTGTTTTGTTTTGTTTTCTATGGCTTTATGGCTTCTGAAATAGTGTTCTTTTTGGGCTGATGATACCCTTCTAGAATATAATATGATGTCAGGGCACAGAAGGGGGCCAGCAGGATCCTTGGGCTCAGGACACTGCAGGGGCCCCCAAAGTCAGCAAAGTGCTAGACCTGACTAATATACAGGCATAAAGAGAGGAAAAGTATGTGCAACATGGGAAATTCTCAGAGACAGAGGCTACATTTTGCATAAAAAATTAAGTCCTTTTTATATCATGGAGACATAGAAACAACACCACTTTGAGCAGCCAAAAGATGATGTTGATGTCTCTTTTTCACCTATAGCAGACAAAGGATGATTAAGTTTTCTGTTCTTTTAAACAAAAGTTTATTTTGCCAGACTGTTTTTGTCTTTTTCCAGACTGTTTTTCACCTATAGCAGACAAAGGATGATTAAGTTTTCTGTTCTTTTAAACAAAAGTTTATTTTGCCAGACTGTTTTTGTCTTTTTCCAGACTGTTTTTCACCTTTTCAGATGACCAGTCGTCATTACAGTTCTATGTTTTAACACCTATTGGTGGTTTCTCAGGATGTCTCTGGATTCCAGGAACTTTGCTGTCCTTCAAAAAAGCCAGCTGCACTTTTCAAGGGTGTGTCGGGTTCCCTGACCTAGTTCTCAGGCTAGCAGGTGTTTTTCTCCCATTTGGTAGTTTTTTCTTTCTAAACAGGTCTTCTTTATAGCTTTTCACATCACCAGGGTGATAAATGCTTCATATTAATGAAATTCCTCTGTTCCCATCCATTTTAATCAATACCACATTCAAATGGGGCTCTCACAGAGCTTATGTTTTACCTACAGTTGTGAGATCTAGCTATACAGAGAAAGTCCACTCCTTATTCTTAGTAGTTATAATTCATAAGATTGCTGATTTGTTACTGAATTTAGGAGATCTTTAGTTAACTTCTCAGATTATTCTTGAATTTTTATCTGAAGCATTTCCAATTTCCATTGCAGTCTGATAACATAATATTTCTCTTGTTTGTCTTTAATGATGAGAGAAATCTTTAATTTTAAATCTTAATTTAAATCTTTAATCGTTATTCTGGTCTCATCATTAGAAATTGCCATGTTATAGTTCTGCTTTCTTTTCTTTGAACTTCAGTTTGTATATTTCCATAACACTCAATGTTTAATATTTAAATATGGTTACTGAATAATATAGCAATCTTCCAGACATCATCAATAAACTTGAAATCAGAAAATAAAACTCAGATTTAATCAAATTGCCATTTAAATTAATACATTGTATTTTGTTGTTACACTCTTGAAGTCAAGGGGTAAAAATACTGTTTACTTCAGTGTTGTTGGGATTGGTCTCCAAGTGAAAACACATATAAGGAAAGCAAAACTAAAGAAATACTTTTGGGGATAGTATTTTGGCTGATGTTGGCAGAGTAATTCTATCAACAGTAAGTTTATATTAGCAATGAGTAGTTAGAAGACAATAAGAGTTTCCATTATTTATTAGTATATAGCTAAAAACTTTTCCATATTTTCCAAATTAAATGTATAGTAGAAAAATTCAGTTACCATCATCAATTAAAGATATTTCATGTGGGAATTCTAGCAAACACAGGTATAAAAAAATCTCTCATCTATTAAAATTGTTTAAATCTTTTGCATATTATGCAGTAAAAAAAAGCTTGGAAGCATGAATAGGAAATAAAGTTTGAAGATCTGGGTTTTGATATTTTAATGTACCTCAACTTTGCAGGCCAGCTACTTTGAAACTCCTTGCAGGACTTGTAGTGGTGTATTGATATATTTCTTTCAGTCATATTTAATGAATATATAGTTTATGAACATTAGGGCTCACAAAGTGCTCTTTACTGGATTCTTATTTTAAAATGTTTGCAAAGTTTTCTAAATTCAAAATCTACTTGAAGTAAAACTAAGTACTTTTGAACTTTTTGAACAAGGGAGATATATATCCCTGATATATACAACTAAAGCAGAGATCTGTTGCATCCATCTTATCTGATAGCAGGGGAGCAGCTGCACTTGCTTGTAACTTACCTGGAGAGGTATCCAGGAAAAGATTTTTGCTCTTCTATACAAATGGTTCAAGATTTCACCCCCAGGGGATACCTCTATGACAAATATATTTCTGAACCTGAATAACTGATTTGAAGTTAAGATAGTCCATAAATCATAGCAAATGTTCTAGAAAACACATTATTTCTGACTCTACTTTAATAAAGACTGCAAGGGCAGGCTTCTCATATGTCAAGTCCTGAGTTTGTCTAAAGTGATACAGGCTTCTACTTGGCTGTCTTCCTGCTTTACAATGGCACTTAAATGCAATGAGTTACCCCAACTTCCCAGGACTCTACTGTTTGGAAATGAAGTTAGCACTGAGAAATAAAGATTTATATCACATAATCTGATTTTGGCCTTCTAATACACAATTTCTGTGCTTTTATGCCCAGATTCACCATTGAAACTGAGACATTCAAAAGGCTCTAAAGTCAAACAGAATGTGATAGATATTGCTGAGTCCAAAGTGAGTCCAGCCTTGGTTTTCACAAAGCTGTTAGATATGATATAGACGGCTCTGGCACAAAGTGCACTCTATGGGCAAATACAAATTTTGTGTCACTATGGGAATACTCAATGCACTTTGGAAAGATAATTTACTCAGAATTCTGCTACTGGAGTTTCTGAAACAAAAAAAGAAAAGACAAAAACTCTTCTTTTTTACTAAAGAAATTTATCCTTTGGGGATTGATTAAGTTGTTAGATTCATCTTATTAGGTGTCTCTCCAACAAGAAGATCTTTAAACTGCCTTCCTGTATGTTCCAAGACAACACTGAAGCCATCAAATTCCTCTTTACTACACCCTCTCAGATCTAGTCTTTTAGGCACAGAAATGATGAAGAGTCTTGTAGACTATTGAGGGACATTTTGTTGGCCTTATCTCTGAAGGCAAATTTTATTACTGGCTGTAGACACTCCTTCCTTTGCAAGATCATGCTCTCTTATGCTTTTTGCCTAACTTCAAGTCTTGTTTTTTTTAATTCTTTGAATTTTTTACTACTTGGGAACTATCTTCTCCTACTTGTTTTCTCCTCATTGATCTCAATGTCTGCTACAAACATAACCAAATCTGGAGTTTCCAACATTGTTGCTAAGACATTTTTACTCTTATCTGATAGTATTGACACTACTGTCTGGGTGCCCTCAATGTTGCCCAGAAATTATCAAGTTCATGCTTGCAACACTTTTTTTACCTTAGAGACTTTTAGAAACAGTGTTCTACTTTAGTCTTGATTCCTTTACCTAGTTCTATTTAATTACAAGCATTTTCTTAATTACCAGAGCAACAGTGTGGCATGCTTTCCAGATTCTGCTTTGTGCTCATACAAAATTCTTACTCTTTAATTAAGTGCTTTGCCAGCTCTCTGCAGATGCCTTAGCTAGTTAAAAATGCTCTACAAAAAAGCAAAATAAATGAGCTGTTTCTGTAGGAATTAATAGACTTAAACAATCATATTGACTACATGAAAAATATCCTCATCAGTGTGTTGCTGCCAAGGTCTTGTTTTCTTACCATCTTTATCCCCTGGGAGCATAAAAATTGCATAAATAATTTCTACCTCAACCAACACAAATCTTGCTCCATAGAAGTTCAGATTAAGCAGGAAGGGAAGACAACTGTTTCTCTGTCCCTCCTTTTCATTTTCCACATTATATCCAGTCATGTTAAAAATGAAGACTGTCTTTTGGGTACAGGCCTCTGCAGGTTCAAGAAGGGATTACTCAGGGCCAAGTGATTTAATCAGTTTGGCTATTTTATCCTTGAGAAAAAGTGGGCACTGTCTTATCATTAGCTGTCATTAAAAAGTTAATGTGGGAAAACTTAAAGGATTTCTAAGCTCATTTAGAGATTGGAGTAGATTTTTAGCAGGTTTAACTTTAGCCCTCTTTGCCACAAAGATACATTGCTGGCTCATAGTACGGGCTTTGGCAAGGGTGGGTAATTTTTCTTCATAGTACTATGTGTTTATGTTTTAAATTTGTCACCAAGACAGTGCTGGTGGTAGGGGGATGTTTTAGTTATTGTTACACAGTGCTTACCGAAAGTTAAGGACTTTTTTGCTTCCAACTTCAGTCCCCCAGTGAGGATGTGGGGGGTGCACAAGAAGGAATGCTGTCAGCACAGGTGATTCAAACTGATAAAGAGATATTCCATATCATATGTTGTCATGCTCAGCAATAAAAGGTTGGAGGAAGAAGAAGGGAGGGGATCTTCCTGGCATTTGACTTCCCAAGTAAACACTGTACTGAAGTCCTGCTTTTCTGGACGAACACCTGATAATGGGAGGGATTGAATGAATCCACTACTATTTTGCTTTGTGTGCATGGCTTTTGCCTTATCTATTGCACTCTCTCAACCTACAAGTTTTTTTCATTTTTACTCTTCTGATTTTCTGTCCCCCTATCCCACTGTCGGGGAGAGCAAGCAAGAAGCTGGGTCTTGCTTAGCTGCCTAATGGGGCTAACCCATAACACCCATATATTGGTTTATATTCCCTGGGATATTCTGGTGCATGAGTCTGTCATTCTTGAAATTAAGTAGCTCCAGTTGCTGCTCAAAACTAAGTCTTGCACTTTGCCTTAATTAAATTCATAGGTGGGGTATACCATGGCAGTAACTCCTCATCTTCAGTGTTATTTTTAACTCAGATTTTGCATATAACTTTTTTTTTTTTCTGGTATAATTAAGTCTACAGTTGAATTAGAAAAAATATAAAAAATATAAACAGCCTCATTCTGGACTGTTCAAAGAACTGAATAAAATATTTTATGAGTTCCTCTTCTACAAGATAGCTTCTGCAGCCTTATTGATTCATTAATATGTAAAGAGAAAATCCATTGCTTTGGTTCCCACTAAGCATGTGAATTTATTTATTGTTGCACCTTGAAGATAAAAGCAAAATACAGAATTTGGAGTAGTCCATACAACTATGCTTATAATATAAAATGTACTAACCCTAAATTTATAAATATATTTTGTCTCATAAAAGCACTGGTAGATTTCTGAGAAAATGTAGTTGCCATGGGAAACAAAAAACAGATTTATTGTGTGTATTTTTGCCAGGGAGTTGCTGGTGCCTGGAGTTGTGCTACTTAGGTAAGAGCAACTCTAAGATACTATTGTTTCAAGAGCAGAATGCCATGTTTTGATCTCAGAATTCATGTGAAGATCCCACCTTTTTCCAGAGGTAGCCTAAATGAAAGCAATGGAATAGATTAATAATTGACTCTAATTAGGAAATTTTCTAGTGCACATGAAAACAATGACCAGCCTTACCCTGAGGAAGGGAAAGAAAATGGAAAAAGTGAAAAGCCTGCTACCATAACTGCAACCTTTGATCTTTTTAAGGTGTTCTGTATGTTTCCATTTTTTCCCTATTTCCAACGTCACTGAGCTTTGCTTTAGTTTGAATCTGTTCCTAATAAAAGAAAATCGAATAAAAGAACATCAGTTCTGTGACAGCTATCAAATCATGCTGTAATACTATGGCACTTTGTTCTTCTTTTGTTAGAAGAAGCAAAACTCCAGTGGAAATTTTGCAGTTACAGTGTATTTTGTTCTCAGTAATTTCTTTGTCATCAGCTTTAGCCTCTTCAGTGCTTCCCAGTCTCTCTATGTGAAGAAAGTCAGATGGGGAAATGACAATTAAGGCACATTGAAATATAGAAATAGTTTTTTGGGTGCAGTTTTCATTATTGTGAAGCAGCTTGCTACAACTCTTATTAGGAATGCAAACTTATCTGTCAGAGTATTGAAATGATTTGTGCAAGGTTGGTGCCTCAAAAGACTGCAATAACAGATTGTCAATTTTGTGTATGGTAGAATTTCAGATAGTGTCCTAGATTAAAAAGGTTATGAAGGCTAGTATCAAAGTGAAGCTGACACTTTATTTTTTCCTCTTACATTACTTTCTAATGTACTTTCAAATAAAGGAATGAGAAAATTGTATAAATGGGTCCATCAAGGAAGTGAACTCAGTCCTCATTGTTAAAAATTGGTTCACATAAAACCCCTGAATTTTCTCAATTTTCTTTAGAAAACAATTTCCAAATAAGAGAAATTTACATAATGAAATTTAACAGATAAACACTGGAAAAATCAAAGAAATCAATAATTTTGCAGACTGTTTACAGGAACCTCTTTAAAGAATCTCACCTTTCTTTTGTCCTTTTGTCCTTTTCCTCTTTTGTCATATTATTTGTTTAATAAAAAAGATTATCATTAATATCTATCTCATCTGATTGATATTAGAGAAATCTTCTTCAAAGCATTTGTTAAAAGCATACAAAATGATGTTAAGACACTTCATAAATAAAAACATATGAGAAATACATATTTCTGAAATCTAAGGCTAGACTGACAACTGCACCCTAATTTAAATATAGCTGGAATATGGCTGCCCCAATCACTGCCCAGTACATCTTTGTGGCTGTAACCCAGGGTTTACTATTGCTTAAATTTGGGTTCAACATTGTTCTGGTGAGATCCTCATTTATTTCTTGGAACAGACATTGAAGACCAAGTTACAGGCACACTCAAACTATACTGAAGTGATTGTGCATAAGAAGACTCGCTGAGTTAAATTAGAAATGTGGGTGGAAAACAAAGTACTGGAGTCCTTTATTAAGAATAACCTTACTCCTTGTACCAAATCCCAAGGGAATTTTCTCACTTTGCAATTGCCTTTCAACACAATCTGAATGTAAAATGAGCAAGGGCAAGTACTTCAGCTTAAAATCAGAATCCAAACAAGCTGGAATTCAGCTGCACTTCTACCAGCCCTTCCCAGCAGCCTGATCCAAGGCCACCATCCTGCACCCTGCCAGCACTAGACAGGAGGATGCACTCAGGTCCCTGATGGAAAGCCTCCAGCTTTGTCCCATCCAAAATCAAAGGAAGGAGTCCCTGCCTGATTTCATACATCTAACATTGCAGTTGCAACATCATATATAAACAAAATGCATTAATAGATAAAAAGGAATATCTTACTGCTCTTTTGCCTACCTCTCCATTAAAATAAATTTTATTGCTTGGTTGTCTGAAGTGAGATAAATTATTCTTTGTGTTTCACCAGTCAGAAGCAATTCTGTAAAAGACTAAACAATTTTAAAGAGAGGAAAAAAAGGCTTAGTATTTTTCCATATTCTAAAGCCCTGTTCAAAGCTTTTTTTATTTATTATATGATATGGTTATATTACAGGTGAGATGTATATAAAGCACAGCATAATACACTTTATATAAAAAGGAAGTACAGAAGAAGGTTCCAGAATACATGCAAAAAGATGAAGCAGAAACAGTTAGGGAGGACGGGTGAGATCTGTTCAATTCAAGAAATACATCATACATAGAAATATCACTCAGATCTTTACTAAATACCTCACCTTTTCTCTGAAATACCTGGGGTAGAATGAATGACAAACAGAAAGAAAAAGGTAAGTTATAAAATAATTTAAAGCCAAATTATGTATTACATATCAATTATAAACTGTGAATGGATGTAACAAATACCATCTGCAGAAACACCAAGGAAAAAAATCTAAAAATAGGAAGCATATCTGCCTAAAATTATTTTAGCATTTTTGAAAAGAAGTCCTCAATTGGAAAATATTGTAATGAAAAATTAAGTGAAGATTTGATCATTTCTCTTTTAGGATTTTATTATCAGAGTAAGAGAAGGGAAAGAGAACTTTTCTTGACTTTTTGCATTTTTTTGTTTATTTTTTCTTCCATAGTAGAACCATTATCACAAAATTCCTTTTTGCAAACATACTCCAGTTTTTGTAATCTCTATGAAGACTTGAGTGTACAATTAACCACCAAAAGAACTAGGAAGAGTTTGGAAAGCTATGGAAATCTTAGCTACAAAATGCTATGTCTGCTGAAATTTTCTGAGTTCTGCAGTGGATCAGATGATTTAATAGGCTAAAAATTAACCCAGAGTTGTAATACCTGGAAAGTAATTCTGCCTCAGAAAATATCTGTTCAAAATAAAAGAGCTGGGAACATATTCCAGGATATAATATATACTCATCTTGCTGTTGTCTTCTGTCAGAGAAAGATAACTAGAAGGAGCTTTGGATAAAGCAGCAGGCTAATCTTCTGTTCTTTGGGGATTTTTTTGGTTGTTTGCTTGTTTTTCCCCCAGAGAATAATTGTTCTTCAAAATCCATGCTGTTTACTTGTGGATCAGTAGTCAATGCTAAATTGTACTCTACCTCTTGCTTGGTCCTTTTTACTCAGAAGGTGGTGTCGTTCAAGCCCCACTAACTAAAGCCCACTAAGCCCTGCCTCTGGCTTACCCCCATGATGGGATGGAGAAGGGAATTGGGAGAGGTAAAAGCATAAAAAATGTTGATTGAGACAAAGAATTGTAACAGCAAATGCTGTGTACACAGACAAGGCAAACAAGGAAATCATTCCCATGGATAGGCAAGTGTTCAGACATCAGGAAAGCAAGACTCCATCATGTGAAATGGTTATTTGGGAAGACAAACACCATTATTCCAAACATTCTCTCCCTTCCTCCTTCTTCCCCCCAGCTTTCCAGAAGTCATTGCTGACCATAATACCATATAGTCCGAGATAACCCTTTGGTCACTTCAGGTCAGCTGTCCTGGCTGTGTCTCCTCCCATCTTCTTGTCCTGCTCCATCCTCCTTATTATTGCCAGTAGAGGAGTGGTCTTTAAAGCATCTGGAATGGCTACTGTCAGGTGTCAGAGTACTAAGTGCCACTGTTCTAAGCTAAGGTCATTCTGATTTCTCACTTTTAAATGCAGATCTGGAAGCTAGAAAGAGAAATTGCTTCTGTAGTCATGGCTACCTAAGGTAGTCTTGGCCTTTTATAGATCCAAAGCAAAACTAAAGTAAGAAAATGGCATGTGTTGAACTTCTCATGCCAGCTTACAGGATAGCAAAAGAGATGTAGTGACAAAAGCAGTACCAGAAACCAGAGTAAAGCTCTCCTCATGTTCTTCCTGCCAAACATGCGTTCAGAAATGTACTGAACATTAGGCAGCGAACAATAAAATGTGAAATCTTCAAAATATCTCCTTTCCACCTTTGATGGAAACTTTCTGTGACTAAAAATGTGTTTAATTTTTCCAGGTCTTTTTTTCTGCTTGAATACAGAATATAGAGAATGCCTCTACCTCTAAACTTTGTCTTGCCATGACAATAATCTTCAAATTTTCTATACCTACGTCTGCAGCTTTACTCCATTTATAAGAAAAGTTTTAGGCTAATATATTTTAGTATGATACTTTAAAGAGTACATTATATTGTACTCAGGGAAAATTCTCATAGAAGAAAAATACTTCCAACTCCAAATATAGAAATAAAAGTTAATCGTAATTCCTCCACTGATATTATCATATTAACTGAATTAGAAAAGTCAGAAAACTGTTTTCCTGAGATTATATTTTCTGGTGTTTGTGCTACAGTTATTTTTAAATATTCCTCTATATTTTGTTAAAAAGAAATTTGAACTGGGGTCTTCACCTGATCAGATTGAGATCAGTTTTAAAACAGGAAGAGAATAATGAAGATGTTAGTCATATATGTATTATAGTTTCACTCATTATTAGTTATTTTAGATATAAACCCAAAATATTCTTTTGGCTTGAAGCACATGGTCTTAGACTTTACTAGGATCAAAAAATTATAAAGTAAAAAAAAAAAAAAAACCTCAAACTATAGTAGAGCTACACCTGCATAGAAATATGAACTCACTCATGGTTGGAAATTATAATTTATTATTTAGAGCATTTTATAATTATTCTACTTACTGGAACCATTTTTATGAATTATGATCATTTGTGGGTCTAGATCCTCGCACAATTTTTGCAGTTTTTTGAGAAAAACTAAAAAATAAATACTAGTAAGTTAAAGCAGGAAAACATGACGTGTTTTTAAGATATTACAAGCAAAAGAAAAGTTACCTTAAAAAATATGTGAATATTTTAAAAACCTGGAGATGGTCTCTGAAATTGCAGTATCTTCTGAAGTAAGAATATCTCAAAGTCATTATATATCTCTAAAGTATGATTGTACAGCTGCAGTAATGAACCAATTTGTATTTCTAAATGAATAAAAGTAATATAAACTACATATTAGGGACTAAACTGGATTCTGATATAAATAGATTCAATTAGCTTTAATTAAACTTCTCCACCACTGAGAGAGAATTACTATGTTCCACTTGAATTCTTATGCTTAACCAGATGCAAACTCTGAGATTAAATGGACTCAAGTATAATACAGTATAATAAAGTTGAGTAAAAACAGTAAAAAACAAAACAACAAAAACCACCCCAAAGCAAAGCAGTATTTTCTCCTTGAAGTATAGAAAACATTTAGCGATGAAGTTATTAGGAGCACAAAAGACCTTGGTTCAGTTTAGAGATATTTATATTAAAAAAAAAAAAAGAAAAAAGGAAGAGAAAAAAAATTATTTCTCTAACAACATGCAGGCACTGCATAGAAAACATTACTTAAACAAATTGTAGATATGCTAGGTTCTTTTCCCATAATTTATTTTAAGAGAAAACTGAATGGAAATTTATTATCAAGGACATCAACCTTCATGTTTCAGGTTTTGTTTTGATAGATATTTTTATACCACAATGCATTCTTTCTTCCCAATCTGCTTCTCTGTAGAACATTTGCCAAACAAAATTTTCCATTTCAATTTCTTTTTTTTTTTTTTTTTTAGAAGCTTAACCTTCAGCAAAATCTAGTTTGACAAAGACTTTTGAACTGCCGGTAATTAAAGTCAGGACAGCAAATTCCTGTTTTGGACACCTTTTCAGACTAGACAATGTACTTAAATATGAATTTGGAATGCTGGTTGTGTATTGTTTTTTCCTGTTCACCCTCCCACATATTCCGAGAAAAAATACTCTCACAGCTATCACAGATCTTTTCCTCCATTATTAATGCTGCAAAGTCAGAATCAAGAAGTCGATATGGGATTTATAAAGGTTTGTTAGTGCGAACACTTGTAATGACAGAAATAGATTGTAAGCCTAATGTCATCTACAAAATAAACCTTTAAATAAGAAAGAGGTGAAAAGAAATGAGTAATGTAGTGATGCTTGGAGTTTTTGTCTTTGTGAGCTCTTAAATTTTTCCCTGTACTGAGAAATATGGTAAAATACCAATGTGTGCATTAATGAAAATCCACATTCACAAAGTGGTTCAAAAATCTTTAGTCGGTGAATCTAGGTCTAGACAATTTGCTGTCCCCTAATCATTGATAATAACATGTTGATGTATTAAAAACAAAACAAACGAAACATCATAAAACCCCAAACAAATTTCAGATCATCTTCAGCACAGCCTTAAAATTCTGTAAGTGTCAGCCTGTTTCCTGAACTCTTTTCCTGCTTCAGAAAGGATCCTTCTAGCATAACTGGGAAACAATAGAGTGAAATGTTATTAAAATATGGAAGTCAATGATTATTGGAAGAGTTTCTGTTTATCAGTATTAAAGCACTGCTAATCCAAAAGACAAATGTTCTCAGTGTGTGTTAGTCAGATAAGAATTTTGTATAATTAGCGCTCTTAGGATTAACACAGGAGGCCTAGAGATATGCTATGCACATACACACCTATGTGCACAAGCTTCCTAAGCAAGCAAACAGAAATCAGCCTGAATCTATAAAGAGAGAGTGCAAAAAGGCAGTAAAATGAAAGAAAGGAGGAAGATGCAACTTACTGTAATTAAGGCAATTTAAACCAGCTTTTGATTTTGTAATTAACAATATATAAATTTACAAGTTAAGAATGAAAAGTTCTTTGTATATCCAACATTGTTCCTCTTAATAGTGAGAGCCTTGTACCTATACTTCACATTCAAACTTGGTTCTTAACAGATGCAGAAATAGGAAGAGTTCAAGATAAGTCAGTAATAATTAGATCAAACTTTATTGGCATGGTTATGCTGGACACAAATTGCTATATTTTTCTTCATTAAATACGATAAAATATTTATGTCTTTTCAGGATAGCTTTGTAGGTTGCCTGAAACACGTTCAGCAAGACTCATTTACAAGTGCTTTTAATTTTATAATTTTCTTAGTCACCTTCATTATTTCCAAAATCAAGAGAATGTGTTAAAAGCAGGACTTTGATGATTTTGTTTTGTTTTGGTTTGGTTTGGTTTGATTTGTTTTGTTTATTTGGGGTTTTTTTTGGTTGGTTGGTTGGTTGGCAGGTTTTTATTTGTTTGGGGATGGTGTTTTTTTTGGTTTGGCTTGGTTTTGTGGTTTTTTTTTGTTGTTGTTGGTTTGTTAGGTTGTTTTTTATCAGTAGAAGAAGAGCTTATCTTTAGCTTTCTGAGCTCTCGGAAGATATTTGGGATATTCAAAACTTTCTCTGCATTAATGAAATCAATAAAACTACTAATTCTTTAATAGCCACTTTTATTCCAGTGCCAAGAGGTTTGAAGGCTAATTTTGCACCTATTTAATGTTAAAAATTTCAGAATTTATTTTACTTTATGTATTTGTTAATGAGAAAGCATATATTCATAAAATATTTAAGTAAGACAATAGGATGCTGCCTGCAAGCAACTATTTATTCCCAACATTTATTTGAAACCCTCTGGTTAAGCAAGTAAACTCTTTCCTATATTCTGCTCTATTTTCTCATGAAAAACAAAATTTTCCATCTCATTTTCTCAAAAGCTTTGGAGTTCTGATAACATGTGCATTTAATTATTTATATTTCACCTTCCTGCAATTCAAGAAGCTTCACTTTTGGAATTGTCTTTGTTACAGATTAGTACAGCTCTTGGCATGAACATTAGTGCTTAAGCTGCAGATACAGCTTTTTAATAATGCTTCTTTAGCAGCAGTGGTGCACAGTCTGTCTCCTGCTGCCATATGGGGACAGCTGTGGCACGGAAGTACCAGAGACAGTTCAAGGTTCTCAGTGGTTTTAACACGTTCCTCCACAGCACACAGCAAATGCCTCATCTGTTGTGACACTGTGACATCCAGATGTGCCAGGACAGTTGTGTTCCCACATATCTATCCTCATGGGCAGCTTCCAAGGCAAGGGCACTCATTTTGGCTGATACTTCTCCCAAGAATGGGTCCATGTTGACCACGGCTCTAATCATGGTGCAAACCAAAGCTGATTTTGCCAGAAGTCCAAGGACAAAGACATGATCCCAGAACTTGTTGTGTGACTCTAGTATCCTGACTACATTCATGCTTTCTGCCAGCATTTCTGAGTCCTAGGCTGAGTTTTCTCCCAGGCTGGCTTTGTTATGTCAGACTATGATACCACTCTCCTTATTTGAGAGGTACATGGAAAGAAGCATCAAATTATTTTGATGATTTTGTTCAAATTGTTTGGCCTTCCTTTCAGCCTTCTTCCATCTATTGTTCTCTCTCCTTTTTTTTTCTCTCCCATCTGTCCTATAAATAGTTCTAATTTGAATACTTTAATGTCTAAACTGATAGAATTACCCAACTGCTAATTCTGTGAAACTGTGTAAGATATTAATTATTACCTATTTTTAAATTATAAATTATGGAATATCCTGTTTTAAAAGCACCCTCAAAGAATTTCTATACTTCTATGTAGACTGATAGAAACCACCTGAATTCAAACTTCTTTCCTCTTTTGTATTTTGGTTTTTTTTGTTACCTTTACTTCAGTGGAGTTACTTAACAGTCTTTGAAGAGTGTAAGAGTCTGTTTGTGCATCAACAATGCAAGCATCAAAGACATCTGAGGAAATTAAATCTGTTTTGTGTTGACATTCAATCCTGCTCAGTGTAATGCTCATATATGATTTTCTGCCACAGTTATATCTGCCACTGTCTCTACCATAACAATTTTTAAATTAAACAGACATGAAATAAGTATTTGTGGTAATTTACCTTTAAGTATAATTTCCCTAATACTGCATCCACTATTAAAACATATATCAACGAGTTTATAGATATTGTTTATGTTCAGACCACATCTAGCTTTTTTTGAAAAGACAAAATATGTTATAGAAGATATTACTGATCTAAATTTATACTTCCCTCTACAATCTACTAGATGGTTCAGAAGGTCCAACAGAGAGCTATGATCACCATTGTACTATTGATGTACAGGCTCCTTATAAATTTGATGATCTAGTTGAGTCTTCTAATTATTTTTCTCTTGCATAATAGAAAAGAAAGGAGTAAAATATCTTTTTTTTTTTTTTTTTAGTACTTAAATGGATTTATGATTGTAAAATAAAAAAAAATTCTAGGACAAGTTGAGGAATCTCTCTACACAATTTATTAATCATGGCTGAGGTTACAGGACTGTGTGTTTCTCTATCAAGTTGCCATTTCCATTTTCTAAGTGACATGCTGTGCTGTCAGCAGCATTTGAGACTCTCATTTCTCTGTTGCCTTTCTATCTCAATATTTAGTTGAAGTCCTAAAAAAGGTAACACAGACCTCACAGTATATGTTTTTTTAAATGAATGCTGCCTCTATTCAGATGCAAATACAATAAAAATTAAGTTCGTCCGTCTAAGAAAAACTAATTTCTGCTCTGCAAAGATGCCTTAACAATGAAGTTATTTAAGAAGTGCAAGCAGTTCTCTAAAGGGACTGATTTAAGCATTAAATGACAAAAGGACTGAAGAGCTATAATAGAGAAAAAGATAAGCCATTTATTTTCTTCAAACTGTTTTACTAGTTCACTGAAGTGATTGATGAAGAAAAAAACACCCAGAAGCTTGAAGAAAGATGAAAGTGGCCAAAGGCAAGATCCAGCAATCTTGCCATCTTGGTGAAGAGATTTCTAAACTAGGAAGAAAAAGGAATAGAGATTACAAGCCACAGTCAAGTGTGGAAATGGTGGAAAACCAAAGACCCATAGCAACAGGAACAAAAGAGACCTCAGAAATAGACCAGAATAATGCTTTTTTAAGGCATACATATGAAAATGTGCCCAGCCTTGGAAAAAAGTGGGAGGAACCAGAATGCCACATGTTGCCTCACAACTGCAATGTTGTTGGATGAATTAAGACTTGGTGGAAATGGAGTGGTGTAGTGAGCAAACAAAGGTTGTTAGGAATGACAGGCAGGGAAGGTGGTGGAGAGGGTTTTGTTGTCAGTATAAAGGAGCATCTTGTCTATAGGAAGCTGCCATATGCGATGGGACAAGAGACTGACTGAAAATCTGAATATCAGGATCAGAGATGAGGACATTTTTCAACAGGAGTGTGTTACAGTATACCCAAACAAGATCAGAAAATGAACAGTGGCTGGGCATGAAATCATGAAATATAGGTAATGTTTTACTTTGTGTTATACCAACCACACACATCATTAGCACTCAAAGCTTCGTTCACAAATAGAAAATTAATTAAGGAAACCACAAGCAATTAATAAAAGCAAACCTTCCTGTCTTCTGATTAAAGATATTATCTATGTTAAATAAGGACATTGTTCTAGATGGTTTGGAATCCCTGCCTGTCTATTTATAGAGCCAACAGTTCTATGTATCTATGGGGTGGTGTCATCACTGTATTAATTAGTTCCATCTCCCATGAAATAATTTAGTGCTTATGATAAGCATATTAATTAAGATTTTCCTTAAAGACTAGGCTGCCAGAATCTATTAGATAGCAGAATATTTTCTTCCAAAAATTGAGGAAATAACTAAGAAGAATGGCCAAGAGCACATTAAAGATTGAAAATACAAACTTTTTTCAAGTAGTATTTAGACTAAAATCTCCTTCTACCTAAATGTTGCCTCCAATAAAAGCAACATTTCTATTTTTAATCGTGGGTTAAATTAATTACTAATTAATTTAATTAGTGATTAAGTATTATTACATGAAAAAATAGAAAATATGTATATATTTATACATAAAAATACTAAATTTCATTAAAATGTATATATAAAAATTAAACATTATCTTGATGTATATTTTATGCAAAGCCAGACAGTGACAGAGAGTATAAATTATTTGCTGTAATTACAATCTAGTGAAGTTACTGGACAGAAGATCACAATCTCATTAAGACTGTAGGTAATGGTAATACCTTTTCCATACTTCAGAAGGATATGAAAAAATAAGGAAGGGATAAAAATACTTGATTTCTACTCTGTACTTGCTAAATGCTAACACTACAAGATTATTTACCACAATTAGAAGATAAGAAGGTTGAGAAAGCACGTAGACACCAAAGCATAAGTTTTTAAATAAAGAAATAGAATGAGAGCTGACTACTCTTCAGCACAACACACAGTACAGTCACAGAACTTCAGTACCATGATTCACAAAGAAAGGGACCCCCACAGGTTACCTAGTTCAACACATGCACAAAAAGAGATATAATCATGTCAGGCTGCCCATGGTTGGGTCCAGATGAGTCTTGAAAACTTTCAAGTGTGAGGATTTCACAGCCTCTTCTACTGTTTGACGACCTCAAACTAGTTTCCTGACAGCTAATTGCAATTTCCCATATTCTAACTTTTGTCTATCGCCTCTCATCATATCACGATGAACTTCCAAGAAGATCTGTCTTCTTCTCTGCATACTGCAGTGAGGTAGTTTCCAACAGGTCATAAGCCTAGTCCATAAATTGTGTTTTAGGTCAATCTGACATAGAAGTCTGATACAGAAACAAACTAGTGCAATTCCACAGTTTAGGTTATCCTTGTAAAGCTAAATAGCTTTATAAGCTAGTCTCCTAGTCTGTTTTGGATTTAAAAGCTATGTTTCTATCTCAGTATGACCTAACACTACACAGTCACTCTTGGGGAAGAAGTGAGGTAAGAATTGTGAGACACATTGCCAGAAAACTAGTGAGAAAATAATAGTATCATCCAAGACTTCAGGTTCTCCTTAATTTTGAAATAATTTTATTACGTGTCAGGAAGCCATACATTCATATACTACCCAGAGAGGCTGTGATGCAGGAAGAGATCCAGTGCAACTTATTCATATGCCTAAATTGTGCCTCTTAGATATCCAGGATTCATCTCAAACAAATTTTACTCATTTTGGTGGACCTATGAGATACACAGGACTTGTAAGAAACATCGGTACCATAGGTTGAGGTCAGAGTTCCATGCAGCACCTTTGTTGTGTTTTCAGCTGGACAAATCCTCAGTGCAGTAAGGTAGAAGCTTTTGAAGATTAAATGAGAAAACTATATCTTAAATTGTAGAGTTGTGCCATTTCAAGGGTACCTGTATGTCCATTGTACCTATTAAGAACTTTGACATTTCTTTTAAGGGGATAAATGCACTAAAATTTAAGTGCAAGCTAATTGATTTAGATAGCATGACTCAAATTTATCCTACTTGTTACAGTACCTTAGTTAGCTAAGATTAATTCAGACCACTTTAATGCAGTGGGAGACTGCTCTCATCTTAACCAGCTAAAAGTAGGTGTCTAGTCTAAACTAATTGTGTGAATAAGATTTTTGATCAGTGGTGACATCTTTAAAAGGCAACACAATTAGGGTAGTAGAAATCAATTCTAGGATTAAATGACTTACACTTTGTATATGCAACTTTCTCTTCACATTATACGGAGAAGGCACCAAGACCAGCTTGAACAAGTTAACTAATTTTCAGTTGGCAAGTATTAGGTACGTTGTTATAATGTGAAAATATTGTTTTATTTATTTGCTTATTTATTTATTATGCTAGAGAGAACTCATTACAGAAATTGGCCTCTCAAGGAATTTGGTAAAGAACTTAAGACGCTTTTGAATATAAGGAAATCTGAGGCTTTTCGAGGCAGTTTACTTATTTTTTGGTCAAAAAGCCCCCTAATACATACACTAAAAATTACATGAAAATTTTAAAATAATCATAGAAATTTTTAATAAATGAGAAAAATATGAAGTGGAATGATAGACAGATTTTAAAAATGTATATTAAATGTCTTGTGTTCACAGATACCAATTTTGCACATTAATGAGGTACATTGTGAAATTTTTATAACCAAATCAAAACCATAAAGCAGAGTGATGAAAAAAAACAAACAAACTATACTTGAAATACTTCATAATTTTTATTCTGAATGAAAAACTCTTTGCTTTTACAGCAGTTTTTGGTATTTTGGGTTACAATTCTTCAAAAAATTTCAGTTATTTTCAGGGTTAGTTGGAAAATCCAACTATTGCTGTTTTAAAGCTTGAAATAAATTATTTTCTTCTGCAGTTCTTCCTAAATGTTATTATCAATAAATGCAACATTATGATGTTTTGCTTTAATTTGTTTATGGCTTTCCTTGTCAGTTTTATGATATTATTTTCAAGAAAAAAATATATAAACATTGTACCTTCTCAAAGAGTTTACATGTAGAAATATCTGACATCTTGGGATCCAGTTTTCACCATTTTCCTGTTTACAAAGCTTATAAAGTGTAGATGTGCTAAGAGCCTCTCTTCAGTAAGTATGAAAACAATGTTTTCCTCATAGCAATATTTTGAAATCATATTCTCAGAATTAAGGTTCATTTTATAGTAAAATATCAGTTGTAACATGGAAATCTCAGACATCCATAGTAGATGACTTGATCTATAAATGCTTCATGCATTACACTCTTTTTCATGAGAGAAACATTGTTATGTCATCAATTTTGTACTTTCTTAATAGGTTTTTAATTTCTGTTGGATATCTTGTAGGACAGCTAATCATAGAAGCTTTTTATCATCTCAGCCTAATTCAACAGATGGATACCTTACCATTTTGGACTATCATTCTGAAGATTATCAAACTTCTGAATCTGGGTGTCTATTTCTATCCATCACCAGGTAACAGCTTATCCCTCTTTTTCTGTGTACTATCTTTTCAAAATAAGCCCAGAGTCAAGTGTTCTGCCTTTCTGTTCTAATGGCATGCTATTACTGTTTGCATACAGGAATTATTCCATATTTTAGCATAAACTCTCCGTTCTTTCTTCCTATTTACAGTTGAAGTTTTCTTGTTGCTATAAAACCCTTACTAACTTTCTTTATCAAACCTCTAATTTATATATGATAATTTGTCTCTGAAGAATTATTGAGATTCTGTGAAGCCCAAATTTCTTCTCTTACTTGGTGAAGGAACTCTATTAAAGCAAACATATTCTTCTAGTAACGTAGAAAGAAATATAGGCACGAGAGGGTAAAAGTATTTTTTAACTGAACTAGCTTTCTGTTCCCACTGGTATCACATGATTTGGAAAGAAGGGAAGGTAAGTGAAAGTAAGATTAGGAGCGGCTTACACAACAACAAATCCCATTCCTGAAATTCTAGGTGGACATGAAGGTAAGATAAATTTCATGTTACATTAGGGGTTGTGTTCACGTCCAGATTGCATACACTTTAGTTTAGCTATTTGAATGCAATACACTGCATCCTAATTTAGGATTAAAACTTCCAATAGGCATGGCTAGGGAGCTGCTCAGACAGAAGCATTTTCAGCCATTTGAGATGCCTTTGTTAATCCAAGGCAGGTGCAATGTGGTTGATGGCAAACTTGTGTCCTATTTACAAATGACAGGTTAAAGGAAATCAAAGATATCTCATACGGCACCAGATACCTTGTGAAAAAAAAAAAAAAAAGAACAGAGTTATAGAATGGGCTATAATAGGAAATCAGAAATCTCAAACTAGATACAATTGCCTAATTGTAAGCATAAAGGGGTATTTGAGTTGTTCTCAATAATCTGAGCATCCACCTGGGAGTGGCAGACATTAGACTAAACCCATGGGAGATAACTCAGGAATTGTAGTTAAAAATCAAATCAGATTAGCACAGGATATCTGAGTTTATTAGTAGCCATACTAGGCTATTGAATTGAGTTCTGATTTCTATTTTTGATATACTTGCTCAGTTATATCTGCAAATTTCTTTATTTTTTATGGTTTACTGATGGTAACATATACAGCATTTTGTCACCAAACAGGACGTACTGTTTAAAATTATATCCTTCATGTTTAAAGATGATGACAGACAAAGAAACTTTGTGAACAACACATAATACAATTTAGGTTATTATACCTAACAGCTTACCAAGCAAATGGTCTAAATTTTGATGAGTTTTCTAGAAATGGGAAAAATATGTATTTTTTAAAAAATCCAGTGAATAAGGCATGGATTGTGGAATCATGTCTGCTTTCTATCAGCTCTGTGGTCAATGGGGAGGATTTATGGAGAAACCTTTTAAATTTTGAAAGACATACAAACACAAACCAAAGCATGTGTGCAGCTTAGCTAAATCAAAGACCAAGAATGAGGGTCTGAGTTAAATGCATTTGCAAAAAAAATGAACTGGGAGGTGATGGGGAAGGCCACTGGTGAAGCATTTTCTGGCCCCTTCTTCACATCAGTCTAAATCAAGATTATGCTTCTTTGCTGTTCCAAGGTGAGGACACAGAGATAAACTCTTAGACAGGAGAATGACTCAAGTCCCGACAAAATAACTGAACTAGGACAAGTGAAAATGTTGGCAGATAATGAGGGCTGGATAATGATTCTGTGATTTTGACAAAATATGGTCATTGCAGTCTTCAGAAAGATTATTTCAGTCAGGGATAATTTCACTCATTATTTCAATGATACTTTCACTGAAGCTAAATAAGTGCCCAGTGAAAGAAAAAAGATAAAACGGAGAGAAAGGTTTGAAACTGTTCTTTTGAGTCTCTCTTTTGTTTGCCAGAATTAAGTCCCTTTTTACTAAAAGACAGATTGAGAATATAATTTCCCCCTTTTGATTCATTGGTATAGATAGCTCCTACATATTGTCTAAAGTAGAATTTTAGTTATTTTGGGGTGGAAAATCTCATTGTGATTCCACAGAATTGGTTTAATTGGTCTCTCATAACACCAGGTGTTTATATCATCTATGTGAAATACTAGAAAGAGATGGAGCTTCAAAGAGTCTGCAGCTGGAAGCTGTGGATTTTTCAATATTAACTTTCCTATACTTACCTCATGTAAAGCTGGTTTTTTTTTTCCAGTTTCTGAACTTAAAACTTTTCTGATTGTAAAATACAGTAGGCTTTCCTTCTTTGCCAAAATACAGCAGCTCACATCTCTTGAATAGACATTACTACTACTGACTTACAGATCATCAAAATTTAGGCATATTTAAGTTTACTGTGTTGACCTTGTCTGGACACCAGGTACCCACCAATCTGTTCTATCACTTTCCCTACCAGATGGACAGGGGAGATAAAATAAGGTGGAAAACCACTCGTAGGCTGAGATAAGGCAGCCTACTAAAGTAAAAGTACAAGTTTGTGCATACACAAGCAAAGAGAAGGAAAAAATAGGTTTGCTCTCTATTTCCATTCAGCAAGAGATGTTCAGCTACTCCCCAGGAAGCAGGGCTTCAGCACATATAGTGGTCACTCAGGAAGGCAAACATTGTAAATAAAAAAGTTCCACCCTCTCCTTCTCATTTCCTTAGCTTTTATACCTGAGCTGATATCATATGGGATGGGAAATCCCATTGATTTATTTGATTCAGCTGGCCTGGTTGTGTCCCCTCCCAGGATCTTGCCCACCCCTTGATGGGGGAGAAATGTTGAGAGCCAGCCCTGATGCTGTGCCAGGCCTGCTCAGCAGTACCCAAAGCACTGGGGTGCTATCAACACCTTTCCAGATGCCAGTGCGAAGCACAGAACTGTAAGGGCTACAATAGCAAAATGAGCTCCATCTCAGCCAGACCCAATACAATCTCCACCCCTTATTCCACACCGTTTGTTTCATATTCAGTTTCTGCACGATTTATATATTTTCTAACTATTCCACTGTATTTATTCCTCATTACTGAAATCCCTTCTTACTAATTCATGCAACTTAAACTGCATCCTTAAACCATTTTAATACCCAACACACAGATTTATACATTTTCATAACTACTATGTCCTGTCACAAATAGATAATATTCTCTCATTTCAAGGGCTTCCTCTGCCCCTTCAGTTCTATGACTTGGGCTTCATCTTACCAGGATGGATACTTACAACAGGAGAAGCAGCACAATCAATCATTGGGCACCAACACCATCTGGGCTCAGGTCATTGTTGCACTCTCCTTGCTCCTCTCAAAATTCAGTCTTTGTCAGTTCAATGTCTTCCTGCTACTTTACTTCCTGCAACATACAACTTACACCTCAGATAATTTTTCCTCCAAGGTTTAGACTCTTTGAGGCACACACTGGGTTTCCCCATTCTTCTGCATAATCTGCCAAGTACGCCCTGATCCTTAAGCAAAGACAATCCCATGAATGGGTTTGCATTTTCCCATGGGAGGAGAAATCCACACAGCTACAGTACAGCTGAATTTTAAAAATATCTAAAAAAGAAAATAATAAAAATCCTTTTTCTGAAAGCATGTTTCAGATCTTTTCCCCCAAATGGTGAACTTGATGAGTTTGACACTTTCTGACAGATATGAATGTTTTGAGCTTTGAGACTTATAGAACACTATGAAATGTTTCACCTTCTTGTCACCTTTCCATAATAACACCAGAAAAAGTGTCAGCATGAGAGAGATGACAGGGTGTAACACACACAAAAAAAGGCAAACAAAATATGAAAGTAGTATTTCTTTTGTCATGTCCTTGTAGCAACCTCTTTCTCCTCTATATCAGGGCTTTCTACTTCATTTCTCTGTTTGCCTCAACAAAGATTTTCCCTCCCCATTATCCTTGTCCAATCCCATCATTTTTTCTTTCTATATTTCCTTCTGATTTCCTAGGTCAGAAGACTGAACTAAAAATAAAAAATAGCCAAATATTTATATTAGAAGCAGCTATTTTAGATTCTCTTTATAGTCAGTGCAGAGAAGTATGCAGCTTCAAAAATA
This sequence comes from Vidua macroura, assembly GCF_024509145.1. NCBI lineage: Eukaryota > Metazoa > Chordata > Aves > Passeriformes > Viduidae > Vidua > Vidua macroura. The sequence goes on along the minus strand of NC_071572.1, from coordinate 47,042,611 downwards.
CTGTGCTTAGTCTTGATAGTCTATTTTACAATCTTAATTTCCGTTTGACTATAAATATAGCCTAAAGTGGCTACTTCTGTTATGAATCTCTAACTTCTTAAAGTATAAATTTGTCTGGAGGAAGACTCTCTTAATTTTCTAGCTAGAATAATAAAAAGGCAAAACCAGCTGCAGAATATAAAAATACAATTAGGTGTACTCTGTCCTTAATTTCCTTTATTTTCCAGTAAGAACTTACTTTCCAAAGAATGAACTGATTTTTTCCCAGTATCCATTAAATATTTATATACCTTGTTATATTTATATTTTGTTCAGTTTTTGCAACATTTAGTCTTCTCAGGACTGCTTAATGTTTGAAATACTTTCTGAGACTCTCAGACACACTCTTTTTTCTGCATTACCATGCAGTCCAAGAATATGTTCGCTTTCTGAACCATATGGAAATTTGGGCATTAAAGAACATGTCAGACTTCTGCTTGCACTTGCTCACCCATTAAAGCTTAAAACCTGCAATTTCCACATCTTTAAAGGAAGCTACAAGCTTGGTTGAAGCATTCACGAGCAAGCTTAAAATATTCACAATTACTTATAAAAATAATCTGAACTGAGCATTTTGACCTTAGGAGACTTTATTGGAAAAACCGTATTTGTATATAAATAAACTAACTAGAGATTTAATGTTCAGTATATCTTATTTATATTATACATAAGTGTACTTCTATCTATAAATGTAGAAAAGTCCTTTAATTTAAAGTAAGACACATAAGTTTTAAAATGAAGGCCTGATTCCAAATTTTAAGAATGTCCTTGTTTTATATATGGGTGAGTGGGAGAGGCTGTTCCTGAAGAAAATCTATGTCTGAGAGGAGACTGTTTGCTCCCAAGGAAGGGCTGTCTTTTTCAATTGTTTTTTTTAAGTTTTTAATATGGTATAGGCTTAGACTTGTCTCTGTGAGAGTAAAAAAAAAAAAAAAAAAAGGTGTAGAAACTCAGATTCCTTTAGCTGTATTTATGGTGTTAAAATAATAGAAGTGGGGCCATGGTCATCCATTATGTTTAATTGTCAGTTTGTTCTTCCACCCTTTTTTGGAGGTCCCTGAGTAAGTCACTAGATAGCAAAACCCATGTTCAAGGTTAAAAAAATATAGAGTCCTAAAGATACCTCATTCTGGAGAAAACTACTTATGTGCGTGCAAATAATACAACTGTGGTATGTTTTTCCATGCTCTGTTTTGCCTTTGTGCTGCACACCCTCAAAATTTTCTTTCTGCTCACTCCCTCACCTATACAGTAATATGTATGAGATACACACACTACAGCCACTAGGGTACACCAAGAAACTCGGAAGACAGGTTTTATATAGAGAGAACATACTCACTTTGCTTTGCAGGAACTAACATTTGGTCTGTGGGTTAGGAAGAATTTCCTGAAACTGCTAATTTAGCACTGGAAGTGTTTTAATGCTTAACTTTGATTTTGATGATATTCTGCTACATGGTCTGTTGTCCTCCTTCCCATGTTAACTCATCAAAATGGATGAGTTAACATCTTCTACATCAAAAACCAAAATCTATTATTTATATATTAGCAAAGATGAAGAAAACATAACAGCTCTGTGTGTATAACCACGTGATTGTGAACATAGAACTATGGACAATGATTATCAATAAAGAGTTGGGAAGACAATTACATTTTGAGCCATATGTCATGCATTTTTCTCAAGCAAGACATCTGAGGGAATTAAGTAGAATTAATCATATTAAAGTGCCTTTATATTTCTGTTCCTGAAGGTATGCAAATATTCCACTAAAGAGGATTTAATTTAAAATTAATTTGGGAATTTTGCTTCCCTTTTAGTGGGAATTAGAACAAGCTTCTTTACTCCGTTTTAGTGAATTATTCACTTAATTTTAGAGTTATCTTTTATTGGCAGTTGAGAATTCAGACACTTGCTGGAAGCTAACCAAGTGTTTAAGTGGTTAGATGAAACAAATGGAAGCTTTGAATGAGGGCCAGCCCCTTTATTCTGGGAGTTAAAACATTTTTCATGGTCAAGAAACCCTCTCCTAACATTAGAAGAAAGAAAAAAAATGTAGCACAAATGATAAAGCATAGTGCTAACTTTTCTAATAAGCTGGACTTTACCCTGGTTGCATAAAGGTATCCCTGTAACTGACGGCCAAAAGCAATATATTAATTTCATGCCTTCCATGTCTCTAGACAGTAACAACAGTTGCAAGGTGTCTCCTTGCAGCATGATACAGGAATATGTTTTATATTACTTGATTTTAGATAACTGTAAAGATGTAATAAGGTGTAATTGAGGTTTCTAAGAATGTAAAAACATGTGTGTATCTTCTCCTGGTGTAATGGGGCCATGCTTCCCAAAAGTAAGCATGTCAGCCTGGTTTAACCACCTTCATGCATATTCACTTTGTGAGGTATCCAGTAGCACTCCATATGATCTCTAGCTGACGCTCCAAAAAAGCTTGTGTGCACCTGCTCTCTTTTGTGCCACCACTGGAGACATGCTGGATATCTCAGATCATTCAGCATGTCTCAAGTATCACTAGATGTCTATGTGGTAAGTGCAGGCAAATGAAACAATATCAGCAAGAGATAAATTACAGTTTACAACTATCTTCTTTCCTAAGCCAAAAGTCTATTTAGAATCACTAGCATTCATTAGAGAACCAATCTTTACCATTTCCTTGTTCTTTTAACTTCTCAGATGCTCTGACTTGCTATGTCTTCCTGGTCTTTTATTAAACAATACTGTATCTCATCTTCATCTCATCAAAATTCTCTGTTCTTCAAACCTTTCCATCGTCACATCTGATTGCTCCCACTTTATTAATCTCAGCCCTGAGTTCAACAGTTACCTTTTCACCACTGGGAAGCCCTCAGTCCTGCCAATTAAAAAATGCTGTTACAGGGACCCCTTTTTACCATTTATCATTTTCTTCATCAGTCCTCCTAAACTTTTCCATGTTTTCGTGATCTTCCAGTGTACATGCTGGGATTCTCCTTATCTGTGGAGTCCTTGTCACTGCTCCTCCAGTCCTTTCAATACCTCCCCATTCTCAAGAATGCTTACACTGAATGAAAATGCCTGTGCTCTCTCTACTTCTGTCCACTTGCCCTCTGTTCATATCTCAGTTCCTTCAAAGCAGCCTTTGAAGGTTTCCTGCAAACAGTTCTGGAAAACTGTAAGGTACAGCACAGAGCATGATTTTATTTCATCTACTGTTTAACAACATCTAACTGTAAGGACTTTTATGACTTGATCTTGTTGACACCCAGACTCTCATTCAATGGCAAGTGAGGGTATTTATTATGTAGCTGCAGAGAGAAGAATTTATAAGTTTGTCTTAAATAGCCAAGCTTTTATGGTAACAACATGGCTTTTAAGGTAACGACAAACTTAGTGTGCTTTATAACTTTGTTGGTGAATTTAAAGACAGAATAGTAAAAGCACTAGATAGTATGCTTTAAAAAAAAAGAGAAAATAAAATAAAAAAGCTATTTAATATTACTATTCAGCTTTTTAATGTACTGTGGAAGGCAGTGGTTAGAGTGGGTCATACATCACTATAATAAAATGTTGCTTTTAAATCCTAGCAGCTGACTAAAATATTTCAGGTGTAATTCATCTGAAACTAGCCCTGCAGCTTGATGTATTAAGCTTTTGATATGAAATGTTTTCCACCTACTGCATCATAATGTATTTTTAAAGCATGATGATTTGGCTCAGTAGCTGAATGTGGATTAAATTTAAATTTTCTTTAAGAAAAGCAAGGCAGTTAATATTTTTGTCGTTTAGCTGTAATTTTTTATCATGTTTTGTCTTTATTTTTCACTTAAAAGCAGCTGTTTTACAATAGATCTGAAGCATATATCACACATTCTTTCTAATACAGGGTCTGTTACCATCGTTTTACTGCAGCTGTACAACTAGATCCTGTTGTAACAAACCAAGAGGAGCTTCTAATAAGAAAGAATTAATTTACTTTAATTTCTAAGTTACAGAAAGAGGGATCTGTACTGCATATGGGATTTTTCTACAATGAGCTAAAGAACAATGACTCAAGTGACAAATCAAGCTAGCTCTTGCCTCCTTCAGGAGAAATCCCATCCCCCAGAACAAATTAAACAACTTAACAAACAAACAAAAAAATCTCAGTTTCTTTCATCCAAAGCTACATTGAATTAATATTTTCTGTTGCATAGTCTGAAATTGGGTACTCTTCATTTTTCTTTTTTTTTTCTTTTTTATTTTAATTCCTGATTTACACAGTTTTACTGTTGTATATACTTAGCCATCTAGCTTGTAACCAGCTAAAAATTCTTAAGCACAATAACAGGTTTAGCTAAGTAAGATCAAAACCAGTAATGAAAGGAAAACTTTAGATATATGTTCATGGAATTGATAGCCTTCTAGAAAATCTCAGCATCTTGTTCTCTTCAATCTCTTACCTTATTTCCTATCCTGTCCTTTATTGATTAACTCTCTTCATAGTTCTGAATTTCCCTGAAAGTAAGTGCCTGTAGAATTAAAATTTAAATAAAATGGGCATGAGTCACAGTAAGAAATCTGTATCCAAAGGATCTTTAGTTTAAGTAATGCTGAAAATAAGGCTATAGAATGGCCTGGGAGCAAAAATGGTGTCAATGCTAACTCTGCTTTGAGCTCATGTTTGCAAATTATATTCAGGGAAGATAATTTCAATGACAGAAACAGTGGTTCTTCTTTGTTTCCTGCATTTTCTCAATCACCACCAAAAAAACCCAACAAACCATTCTCCACTTCAACAAATTCAGAGAACTGGTTTCTCTATATGATTGTGAATTCTTTGGTGATTCCAAAATTTATCCAGGATGTCCTGTATTTCCATTGATTTACACTTATGATTGAAAGAAGGGGTTAAATCCTGTAATTGGAATATTCTTTCAATTTCCTGTGTTACACTGTGCTTTAAACTCTTTAATCTTTGCAATACTAAGAGGCTTCACTTGGGTACTTGAAGGCCTTCACTCTCACCCCTGCAATCTCCCTTTCATTTGAAACTGCATAAGCATTCAATTAAGTTATTATATCAGTATTTCTTTTTTTTTTCCTTTGGTATTACCACCATACAGTTATTCTTTTGCTCTTATTTTTCTGTACTTATACTTGCAAAAGGTATTATTATTATTGTGGAAAGTAACTGTTGCTGGGATGAGGATTTTATCATAGATATTAATTTTCAATTCCCTCTTTTTTTTTGGTTCTTTGCTTGTTTGTTTGATTTTGGTTTTTTGTTTTTAGTTTTTAGCTTGCTCAAGAGGAAAGTCAAGACTTGATGGATGATAGAGTAGATAATTGTCAACTAAATATGCAGTAAGCATATCAGTAATATATATGCACAGAACTTAGCATCAAATGAGAGTGCAATTTCTGCATCTGATCAAAGCATTCTCCAGTCAGCACTAATAGCACCATAATGAGGAAAAACTGACAGGGACTTTGAGCAGGTTCCTGCAGAAACTACATAAATACTATTAGTAAAGTATTGTGATACAGCCATCTACTGTACCAGAGAGGACCTCCAGAGAACTACACTTGTATGAGAGACCCCCTGCCACTCCAGTTCCTTGCTGCTTACTGGGGAGATCGTTCTCTTTCCTTTTCTCTTTCCTTGTCCCTGTCTCTGACTCTCTCTCTATCTCTCTTTCTCTCTTTTTGTTTTGGTTTTACCCCAAACTGCTTTTATCAATAAGAGTCAAAGTATGACATCAACTATACCCCTTGCAAGTATTTTTATTTGTACGTGTGTGTATGTCAGGAAAATTTTTAACAAATAAGTAAGGAGTAGAAGAGCTTTCAGGATATAGTGTAGATATTCCCTGAATAATAATGATTATGAATATAATTAAGGCAGGTGGGCTCCCACTTCTCTCCCATACTTTCACCTTTCATGGTGAAAGACATTTACATGTAATTAATTATAAGAGGAAACCTGAAATGAAGATATCCGTAACAATTAGAATGTTATCATCCTGCTGACATCTAGAAGTTTGACAATAAAAGTATACAGCATTGATTAGGGAAAGAAGTTATGTTATTAAATAAAAAGCCAAAACAATCAGGGTGTCATCAGGACACACTAGAAGCACAATCCACTCTTCCAGGCTGCTGCTTGCTTTGCTCACCTGTGGTCTTAAGCTACAGCCTCCATAGTCAAAATGTCAATGGTTAGACACTGGCACAATGCCAGCGCCCCCATGAAAATGCACCTTCCCAACATAAATGCTGTGAGATGTTATCAGGAACAGAGCAGAGCAGGCCCAAGCTTAATAACAAAGGGAAAAAAAACTTTATTAAACTACTACTACTACAGAAAACACATAAACTAAATCCAGGATGAAGACCTTTTAAAACACCCCTCCTCCTCCCAATTCCTAAAACACCCACCATGAAACATCACCCGGGATTCCTGATCAAATTACCACCCTTCAGATAATCAATACTCAAACTATCCAGGGAGAGAGAAGTCTCTCTTGCACCACAGACCCCCCAGGAAACACAGTTGCCACCTCCTGTGTTTCCCTGTCACACATGGCAACCGCTCGGAGAAAATCTGCCAGTGTGACACTCTCCTTTCCATGTCACAGCGCTCTCACCACCGTGCATGGACAGACTGCTCATAGGGCTCCTTTAAGGATGCTTTGCCACGGACCCAAAGATACAACAGTTCAGCTTCTCATCTTGGGACTACAGTCCCCCCCATTTTCCCCTGGGGCCAAGGGTCCAAGAACAGAGATCATCTTCTTTCCCGAAGACAGAGGGCATCACCACATCCCTCCTCAGCTTTCTTCTGTTCTTGCCATTCCTGTGCTGTTAGAAGCTGAAGCAGGTCTCCCTGGGTCACCACTGCATCCCCCTAAAATGCAGTCTCTATTGCAGGAGATTTTGGTTCAGTCTATGGCTAACAAGAAAAGTCCAGCCAAAAGCTACTTCATCATCTCCTCCCACCTAAATATTTCTTCTTCTAACATCTCAGGTCCCGGACTGTCTCTCTTCCACTACAAATCAAGGAGGAGTAATATTTTACAAAGCCCTCATTTCCCGGAAAGGGTTAAAAGTTCAGACTCCCTGGACGGCTGATATCTCGGTCCAGCGTTCCGTCTCCCACGCTGGGCACCATCCCCCCCCCTCTTTCTCCTTCTCCTCTGCCGGCAAATCTCCAGGTGCCGTCAGGCTCTCTGTCTCTTTCCCTCTGTAGGGGGGGACAAAGGCATCTCCGCTTCTCTCCACCCTTCCGTCCACAGGAGCTGGCTCGGTTCCAGACCCTCAGCCCCTCGGCCTACCTGGACAAGGCCGTGTGGCTTCCCCTCCCCCACCCAGCCCATGGCTGGGCGGGGGAGAGTCTGCACTCTCTGACGACCGGAACCAAAAGAGACAGTTCCCTTGGGAGTTCTTGCTTTTAACCCCCTGTGTTCTCAGAGGCATGTCCATACTTTCAGTGGTCACTCCAGGTGCCAATATCCAAACCTGACCACTGATTGGTTTAACCCAACTTCCTGGAAAAAAAATTCACTTCCATGTCAAACCACGACACATAGTTACTCAAGCTGGCTGTTGGCTGCCCAAGCCTAACCAGCAACTGGAGATCTCCAGAGGTCAGAAAGGCTCCTTAGGCAGTGTTTTGAGGTTGTCTGGAGCATGGTAGTGTGAAGGACCAGGCAGAAGCATGAAAGCATGTTTTGTCTCATATTGGATCCAGGGCTGCATCCACAGGGGCATTACCAGCAGAGACAGAGACATGATCATCCAAATCTACTCAGCAATTTTCAGGCTGCACCTGGATTATTTGGTCCTCTTATGTCAACACAATTCAAAAGAGACAAGAACAAGCTAGAGATAGTCCAAAGGGACACCACAAACATGATCAAAGGGAAGCAAAAAAGGCCTTTCCTCTTTGTGAAAATTGCTCAGCATCTTCACTTTATCAACATTGTTTCCATCACTAATCCAAAGTACAGTAGCATATAAGCTACTATGAAAAACACTAACTCTGTCTTAGCGCAGTGTTCTTTCCTAGTTTCTTAGTGTCCTATATTTTATAACTGAAAAATGCACATAGAAGTCAGTCACAAATTTTCACATCATAGAAAAGTTCTGTTGAAAAAATTTGAGAGAATATGGTATTAGTTTAAATATGTGTTTCATTTACTTAGGAACTTTTAATCAATATAAAAATTAGTTTATTCTTTTGGCAATGTATGTTAGAAAAATGTTTCAAATTGTCCCCAGTGCTTCTTCTCTATTTTTGAGAAATTCAGGAAATGGGGACAAAAACATTGAGCATTAAATCACCTGTAAATTCATGGAAAAATTGCTAACTTGCAGTACTTCAGACAGGCAGAAGGATGAAAATATTGTATGGGTTTGACAATGAAATATAATTTCCACTCAAGCTGAAAATCATTAAGACCCATATAATATTTTCTTTGTGCTTATTGAAGTTACAAGTGTTTCACCCTTTCATTCCAATTCAAGAATTGCTTGGTAAGAATTAGTCTAATGCACTCTGGGTTTTTTTGGTTTGGTTTTTTTTTTTTTTTTTTTTTTGCCTTTTTTTGTCTTTTTCCTTACAAGGCATGATAAAAGTATACCTTCTTACACATTTGAAATTTTTTTCTTGCTTCCTCATCTTCCTTTCATTCCTGAATATTCATGACAAAAATTGGTTTGCATGTCACCTAAATTTTGGCATTAAAAAAAATAAAAAAGGCATCAGCTTAGTTGCTTAGCAATAGGTGTTTAATTTAACTTAAGATGAAGAGGATGTTTGAGACCTCTGCGTCTCTATGTGAGGCTGTGTCTGGAAGGTACACCACAAGACCCATAGATGCACAGGATCAGCTCCCATTTCAGGCAGCAGCTAAATGTTGGATAAGATTCCTCTAATAACCTCAACTAGTCCAGGAATTATGGTTATACAATTGATATGAAGCCTTGTACTCATGCACTTCATTTGCAAATTGCAAATAAATTTAGGTATCTAAATATATGTACCTATCTGGTAACTAGCCATTTCATCTCCTGTTAAAGTCAATAGAGGTCTAGTAAAAAATCCTTCAATACCCAGGGGCAATGACTTTCCTTCTTAAATATTCATGTAGCATCAATAACTTCCTCTAGGCATGACAGTTCATGGGAAGCAGATATTAAGTAGCAAGCTGAGCAATTATTCCACTGAGATCCTGGAACAGTTGTAGAGACAACTTACCATTGCTTATAATCTACCTTTTTTAAACTGTTTTCAGTTCCCATTACCAGGAAATTAATTTTTTTTCCTTTCAGGACAAACATTGTTCTCATTTTGATATTCTTCAGTATCAAAAGTAAACATATTTTACCTGATAACATGGTCATGTTCATCTCGGCAGAAATTGCAGTGATTTTTTGGAGGAAGTTTGAGAGTATTAATAATTTCCTACTAAATTACAGATCAGAAGTGGGTTATCATCATCAGTTTCAGAACTGAAAGGAGTCTTCTGCTTCTCTGTTTCCATATTCAGCTAGTGAGTAGAGTTTAGCATTCCCATTTGTTCTGTGGACAGCCCATAACCTTGTACTTTTTATAGTGCTTTGTACTAACTTTTTTAACATTCTAACTGGAACTAAAAAGTGTATCAAGTTAAATTTGCTTCAAAACATGAAACAAGCATACATTTTAATTTCTTTTTTATAACATAACAACTTGGCAAAGAACCTAGTTAGCTTTCTGCTATATAATAATTACCATTCTCTAAACTTGAAGTCACCTTGTTAACTTCCAGCTGACTAAATATTTTTATTTAATGTTTCATGCATTCCTAGCCAGCAACCCTATTTTGCAGTGATTTACTAGTATTTAAAGTGCTTAACTGATTTGGATAGGTTATATATGAAGCCCAAGGCAGAACAGGAAGAGATATTCATGCCATGATGATCAGTCATACCTGTAAAAATATTTATATGGAAGACTCATGGCAGTTCAGCAGATAAAATCAGAGAGAATTTTCTCCAACTGTAAAGTTTTTGCATTAAAAAGTAACACACAAGGTGTGTTACAAGCAGAAATCATGCAGTGTTTTTCATATTCCCATCACTTTTACATTAGGTGAAGGTGATGCTTCAGCTGTATGAATCTGTAATCTCTGCTTTCTTGCTGATTTCAGCTTGTCAAATAAATGCTTGCTTTTGTAGAAACTTCGAGTCTAGAGAGAGAAAGGAAGTTTTAAAAGTAGTAAATGTAATATGTAATTTACTTTTTTTTTCATCTAGAACACAGAAATTACATATGGTTCTACTTGTTTTTTTTTTTTTTTTTTAATCTTAGATTGCTAGAATGTCAGCTAGAAGGAAAAAAATTTTCAAGTGCAATTCCTGTAACCATATTTACAGGAATTACCCTCCTGGTAAGTAAATTATCATGAGATTGTGGACATGACTGAACTTCCCATCATCCATCTGTTTTTCTCTCCAGACAGCATTGCTTTTAGCATAGAAAGCAACACTTCTTTCATGTTCTCTTATCTCATCCCTTTCTATGTGCCACAAACAGGAAAAAAAGAAGTACTTTATCTAGACAGTGTGATGATCTTGACACCTTTCCTGGTACATTCAGTCTATGGATTAGTCCAGAGCTGTGCTGATTCTAGGCTGTTCCATGCATTGAACTATTTCCATTTGGATGCTACCATATAGAGTAATATAGAGGTATAGAGAGAAGGGCCATGTATATTTGGTTGTGAGTTTGATCAAATATCAGTTACAAAACAATATGAGCAAAACCAGATATTTAGCTTTACCTCTACCTGATTGATATATCTCTGCACAAACTAGAGCACCATGCAAAGTTAATGTGTAATTTACTTCACAGCACTGAATCTTTGCTAGGCCAACACATCACAGTGCTGCCACACAGCTGCAGTCTTGACATCTTGATGGTCTATGTGCTCAAAGGTATGAAAATCTTCAGTTACTACAAGCTACTAGTGAATCAGTCCTGCTTCAATTTGCTTTCTGATTGCTCACTTGCCAAAAAAACCTGTGATATTCAATAAAAATATTTTCTTTTTGAGGCAAAAAATGTTATAATGTCATTGAACAAATCTTTCACAATGTAATTTACTCTTTGGTTTCAATATTTACAAAAATGTTTTACTGAAAGGAAATGTTAATTAAGAATGTGTCAGTGCAACTTGCTTATTATTTCTCTAAAAATATGAAGGAGATATGTCTCACATCATGCCATACTGGATGACAGTAATAATAATAATGAAAGCAACAACACATACAGAATACATGTGCTCAGTCCTGTCAAAAGCATGAACTGATGTGTTCTGTTTCTGATGTGAGCTTCTTATGTGGTTAAAACAAATTAGGTACAAGAAGATATAACAGTCACAACAAGTCCAGGAATGGAAACAAAATAGCAGACAGAGATCTATTTCAGTCTGAGGACTCACTGGCTGAGGACCTCAGGTGATTGATGCTATTACTTAAACACCAACATGTACCCCTCCCATCTAGTGAAATAGAAAACCTACTTTTTATTCACTTCTCATCACATTTCTCTGCTGAAGAAACAGCAGTCATACATAAAACATTATGAATGACAACATAATTAGGTTAAGTAAATTAGGATTCTGAAACTCAGTGTATGTTGTTTTTCTGCTTCAGCCTTCCCACATGACAACATAATTGATACTGCATTATGGAGTCGGAGTAAACTAGGCTGAAAAGCTATCAATTGTGCAGCAAGCATGAAGTTTTTAAGTGTAACGCATTTTGTCCATGTGCATGTTATTCTTTGTCCTTTCACCTTTTCCAGTTGTTCAGCTTCCACATTAGGAGTAGGTATCTGCATTCAGAACTCCAATCAGCCCCTTCCAATGCTGTACACATCAGTGACATTCCTTTCCTCCTCACTCTGCCTCTGTATATATGCAGAGACTGCAATAACTTTTCTGGCTATAGCATTGTACTGGCAGCCCTGCTTCTTAAAAATCTTCCATGAAGTCAACAGGGCCTGTGTCCTCATATGGAAATGTATTAGCTTATATGTAACTATGTTAATGTATATTTTGCTTGAATAAAGTAAGAATATCAGACTGTCTTGGAGTCTGATTCTCTCCCAATGATATCTACTCTCCTTCATTTTTTTTCTTTTATCATCCTCATTTTTTTTTTAATAAAAACATCATGTTTATTTGTAGGCAATTAAAAAGACAAACATAAAGCATTATGTTCATCTCAAGTCTGGTGAAAAATACTTGGTGATAACTTAAGTCTTCTAAGTTTTCTGTTCTCTCATTAAGAGAAGAGTAAAAATATTTCATCTGTCTTTGCTTCTCTTTTTATTTTCCACATTTGTCCTATCTATATAGATTACATCACAAAAGATTGCTCTTTATTATTTGTCAAAAAAAGCCAGAACAATGTCTGATTGAAGTACTTATATTATCCACAGTCTATATTATGACCAGTACTGAAACACTCTGAAGAATCTCTCAGCATAACTGTAATAAATATGTTACCTAAAGACAATCAGCTGAAACTTTTACCCAGTGGCAAAAATATGGTGGTGACAAGAGTCTTTCACTTCTAGACCCTCATTGACAGTGGAGCTACATCATTGTTTTGGGAGTCATAGAACGTCAAGAGAACAATGCTTGTAAATAAGCCCAATCAGGAAAAAAGCAATGCAGATGCATTTAAGGCCCCTTGCTTTCTGCTTTTGGCATAGCCATGTATTTCTATCCCTCACATGTAGCATCTAACACATATATGTAGCAATAAAAATGTAATATAAAAAAAGAATAATATAAAGTAATATTTAGTGAAAATTTTTCCTTATTATTCTCTATGTGTTTTACAGTTTCCTTATTTTTCTTGAAATGGCTTACCTTTCACTGGAATTTAAAATGTTTGATATTGCATATTCTGTATTAAATAATGGACTGACTTGATGCAAAGAATTAAATTTATTTGCTCCTGCACATCTAATTATTCTACAGTTTTAGGTGATACCAGTTTAGTATTAAGTGGATAATTACCCTTAATAAACATACTTTGGGAACTGTGTTAATCACAGTTAAGTATTATAAAGTATAAATCCTCTTTTCTTTCTACTGTTCTGATAACTTTGGAAGTCAAGGTTATTAGAATTTATGCAGATTCTTTCTTCATAGAAAGAATTCATGTTTCATATTGTGAATTAGCCAAACAGTACTTATTTTTTAAAAATTTCAGTTAAAATATTTCTTAAAATAAGACACAGATGATCACTGGAAAAATAAAAATAAATGTAAATTAAATAATATAGAATCTATTATCATGAATATTATGAACAGATGAAATTTTTGAGCTAAATGAGAAAGTTAAAAAGCACATATCCATGGTATTTATCAAAATGCTGGTGCTCTCCTGATTAACGTTTTTTGGTTTTCTTAGTTTTTATCTCTCATTCTGACATATTTTTAAACAAATTGTTATTACACACATACTTATTTAACCGCTGATTCTTTGGAGTTCTGTGTATTTCAATGCAGTTGCAAGCAACAGAGAAGGTGTCCTGACAAACTGGAAAAGCCAACGCATGGCTGATATGTAAGTAGCATCAAGTAGACATGATCTTTCTTTAGCAGTTCAAAAATGAGTATGCAAACTTCCCATCTTCCACCACTCGTATTATCTTATTTTTTACACTAAAATAGAAAAATAAAACTGCTGATATTTCTAGTACAGGCGACTAACTTGGTGCCATGTCAGCAGCACACTGCAAAGAAATGCTGGAAAAAGTATCTGAAAGTACTCTGTGACCTGCAAAGAGCCACCAAAGTGGTTTTGCTCAAGTATTTTAAGTTTAGTGCAGATTTTGCCTGCCGAAGGATATAGTTTAAAATTATGCTGATTTCTGTCTCAAATGTAGGCTTTCAGATTATGAAACTTTTTTCTTACATCCAATTTCTTATTTTTTCTCCTTATCTCTTTTTTACATAAATGATGAAATGGAAAGGAAAAAAAATGAATAATGTTGAATTTCTACAAGGGTAAAAATACTCCAACTGGAAATTAAGCAGAAAATCATGACTGTGTATTTTTAAAGTATTCATAACTAACAACAACAGTAAAAAAAAATTCTTTTTTATACTTCTTTTGATGAGAAAAAAACAAAAACCCAACCAAGATTTCATTACTTGGATTTTGTTGGAGTGTTAATAAACACCCCCAGGAAAATGAAAAATCTCTCCAATTGGAAAATTTGTTAAAGCGTAATTAAATTTTTAAGGATTTCAGATTTAGCCAGACCAAATACTCTGTATGAATCAGAGTGTCACAGAGATGAAATTAAATTTTTAAGAACATATATGAGAGGATAAACTTAAGAGCAGTCTGTGCAGATGAATGTCACTGAAAAATAGACTAGAAAAAAATTCAGATTAACAAAAACCTTACTATGTAGAACAAGCAAGGCAAAAACTAAGAGAAGAGACAAGAGAATGACTATAAATCACCTAAATCCATACCTCCAAGAAGGAAAGATAACATTCTCATATATTGCAAAAAGAATATATTACTTGAATTGGGAATGTTCTATATGATTTGTCTTGATGGCTTATATACTGTGACTAAAACTCTCCTTATTTTGTAAATTTTTGTGGTCAAGAAACATGAAATCAAAATAAAACAAGTACAGACAATGAGTAGACTAATGAGAGGAATGGAGAGGCCTTTTTTACACAGGAGACTACAGAAGCTTTTTCTTGCTTAGTCTAGCAAAAAAAAAATTGAATGGAAAACAAAATATGGATGTCAGCTTTCTAAAAATACCTCAGGGACAGAAATATCAGAAAAGGTTAAGAGACATATAACATAGAGAAAATGTTGATGTGATAAAGAACAGATATAAATTCTTCCTGAATAAATTCAGAAAATAATATTCTTGAACGTGGAAACACAATCCACCTGATATGAGGTGATGGGATTTCATAACCCTGCAGATTTTCCTATAGGTAAAAGAAAGACACGAGGTAGTACTGAACTCACAAACATGAAGATTTGAGAGGATTTGAGAAGTTAAGCTCAAAAAAATGATGCAGAAATCAAATAAAATCTAGAATCTAACCTGACAGGGAAATAAGTAATGAAATACATAGATACTGGGAAAATTTCTTGGCATTGACAAATCACTACCTGATACATTAGAACCAGCATATGAACTTCAAGACAGCTTCAGTGTCTAAGACAATATGAATATATAAAAAACTTGTGGCTAAGAACTTTGCATGGCCTTTTTTAAAGGCCACTCAAAACACAGAGTAAAATTTCTGTGTTCAGTAGAGTGGGGTGGGCAGTGACTGTCAGAGCATGTCTAGGAAGACTGATACCTGCATTCCAGGCCTTCTCCAGTTGTTTAAATTTGTATTTTCCACATGCAAGAGAAGTATCCTACTGTAGCTCATTTTTCCTGAAGCCAGGCCATGTTACATGAGCTCTGATACTGAAAATAGCAAGGAATACTAATAGTCCTCTTGGCAGTGCTTCCAAAAATCAGAAGGGAACAGGAGTACTGAAGTTTAAATACCCTGCTTATATGTTAGTTGTGTTCTGTATCTAACATCTCCCTAGTGTAAAATTCATGAACAGCAGTCCCTGGTTGACAAATAGCTGTAACTTATAAATCAGTATAAATATAAGAGCCTTGAGACCTTAAGTTATCTCTTCAGCCTTCATATTTTTATTTTCAAATGCAGTCTGAAAATCTGAGATTGCATCTCTCTTTTGAATTTTGTAGGATAAGTGCCAAAACTGAGGATGGTAGACTGCGGCGTTCGCGTTCTTCTCCCCGGTCTGGAGCAGCTCGGGGGCCCAGCTAAAGGCGCTGCTTCTTGGCTGGACTGGGGTGCCGCAGGGTCTGGGTGCTCTGGCGCTCAGCGCACCAGTGTGGGCTGGCCACACTCTGTAACCAGCACTGGGATGAGTAAAAGAGGCAAAGGAAGGTGCACCCTGTCCTTGCGGTTGGCTGGAGAAGATTCAGCGACCGCTCCCTAGCACCACGTGGACAAGATGGTGGTGAACAAAGGAACGCATGGGAGTTTTATAGGGGGCAGGCAGACACGAGCGGAAGCCCTTCCGCCCAATGGGGACAGGCAATGGGAGAGTGACATAGACTGCGGCAACCAATGGGGACACGACAGGGCTGTGTACAGGGTTCTGGGACGAATGGGAATGCAGGTAACAGACACAGAACTCTCAGGAGTGAACAGGGGGGTGGCCACAAGACTGACATGGGGATGTTCCAATGGTAAGTGACACGGAGCGAACCACCGCAGGGGGAACATGGGAGTACACAGGGGTATACAGAACTGGCTAACTAACATATATCAGAACCCCTAATCTGAACCCAAACTCGGGATGCAACAGTAGACTATTTTGAAATGTACTGTAGTTTCTTTGGCAAAACTTTTATTTCTTAAAGCATTAGCGAATCACTAGCATTTCTTCTTTTGTTGTTGTTGGGGGTTTTTTTAATCGATTTAAAATAAACTAGTGTAAAAATACACATACCAAAAACTCAGATTAAAAAAAAAAAAGTACCTTTTTTGCCACCAAGTCTGTATCAACTATCTTTTTAATAAAATAACAAACACATTATCTTGTTATCCATGTCAGAACCATTCCCTGAGGACATTCTGTGTTGCCTGCACTTATAAATCAGTATTAAATCTTTTCATTAGTTACACATCTGCTTAAGAGTGTTTACCTGGTTTATTTTCCCTAGAAATGTCATGTAGCAGTTGTTTGGCACCTTCTCCTCATGTTCAGTTTTGCATTGCCCTTTGAATTCTCTTTAGCCTGGTAGAGCTTGCCATCCTTTGCCTCTTACAAGATATTTCTTCTATTACATGCTCTACATCTAAAAGCTTAAATGTTGCAATTACAGTTTCATCTGTTGTTTGAGTAAAAGAACAATTCCAGAAGCTTGATGGAATGCTCCTGTTTCCAAGCCCTACACCAAACCAAAATTTACAAAATAAAGGCAGTGTTGTTATTTTTATATAATAACTAGACAGAAAAACAAACAAACACACCCACCAGCAAAACACAGGGGAGTACCTAACTGGCTTTGTTTGTATCTACAAGAAACCTGAAGAGTTTGCCATTAATTTTTAACGTATTCTTCTGATTATTATTCTTCATAACAGTATAATTATGTAAGTTAAATATTTTGTGACTTTGCTGTGCAGCTATTTTTTTTAGGATTTGGTTAAGTAAACAGCCATATATTTTAAATAACTCCTTTTTTTGTTCTATGCTTTATTATAAAATTCTGTGACAGCATTTTTTAATTCTGTTTCTGATGTACTGTGTAATTTAATCTATTATTTAAGAGGCTTTTTATATATAATTATATAAAATTATGCTGTTGCTTGGAAAGATGTAATTTTCTTTAAACACCACAAGAGAAACAAATTATATGAATATTTTTCTATTTTCAGAATGTGATTTCATTTAAAAAAGGGACATCTGGAAAATATCTGACTTTGAGCAACTATGAGGAAAGTCTTACTAAGAAACCAAGAAAACAAAGTTACACAAAAAGGAGAATCTTGTTGAACCAAACTAAATTTAATGATAAACAAAAAAAAACCCATTAAAAAAAACCCACATATGATTCAATGGAAACATTGCAATACTTCACTGTTAGTTGCATTCAATGAGAAATGATCAACTGGTCTCAGAAGTTCTAATAAAGAATCTCATTATATTAATGATTTTCCTTCTAGTAGGAAAACAAAAATTTTTCATATTAATATATTCATTTGCAGATGAAAGGTAGGAGAATTCTCTACTCTTTTGACCTTAGTTATACTTATACTTAGTTGACCTTACTTATACTCCCTGTATATGTAATTTCTGCATGTCAGTAGGTTCACAGTAATAGGCTTTCAAGTAGAGATAGGTGAACCTAAGGGCCTTAAGACAAATTGTTATGGAAAAATCTTTGTTGTGGTTCTTGTTTGTTTACTAGTTTTGGGTTTTGGTTTTTTTTTTGGGGGTTGGTCTGCTTGGGTTTTTGTGGGTTTGGGATTTTTTTGGGGGTGGGGGGGTGGTTTTTTTCTCTCATCATATGGATATACATAGTCCAGAGAAGAATATATTCATTAAAAAGAAACAAGGCATATTCAGAACCTGCATGGAAAAGAGAGATGAAACATAAGTGCAAGATAGGAAGGGAAAAATCTGTTGCTAACCCCCAACACTTCTAAATCACAGTTTGTCTGCAGTTTCTATGGCACAGTTAAATGGTCTTTACATTTCACCTTGTTGAAAATAAATTCATTAAGTTGACTGATCATACGTAAATTGAACTCCCAGGAAGAGGAAGTCAGGGTTGGGAGATTAACAGCCAGTAACTGTACACAGAGATCTACACAAGTTCTTAGCATTTATCCCCAACTTATTTGAAATACAAAAAGTACCACCCCTGTCATAAGAAATTCAGTAATTTTTTTAACAAAATCACAGAATACCATCATTTATCAACTTCACTGGTATAAGTAATTATGAGAGAAAAATTATATTGACTAAGGATTTGATTACAACACATATTATTAAAGCTATATTACCAGAGTGTGGTAACACTTTTGGCTTAATAAGCCTACAGATGTGACAGATAAAAAGCAATAAGACAGAGAACACAACATACTCCAGAAATGTATGGCTTTTATTTGAATTTTGTTTTAAAGAAATAAATGCATATAATTATTGAAATTCAGTTCATTTCACTGAAAATCAAAATTGGACTTATGTTTTCTTTCTGTAATTCTCCTTGTGCAGTTACAGAGTTTAAAAGAAAAAAAGTTCACACATTAATTCAGTACAGAAAGGAACAATATAATAGAATGGCAACCATACAAGTTTTTACAAAGAATATTGTGTATTTTCAGGGTTTTCCACTGAGGTGGTGTCACGAACATAAGAAACCTATAAATAGAAATAGTTCTGAAATATAAGGATTTAGATAATTTTTCTTGAATTTAAAATAATTATTCAAAAATAGCTGCCCAAAGGACTAGAAATTCTAGGGAATAAAACTGAGTGCAAAATATTGCTATTAAAATAGGTTTAGGGTGACATACATGCATATAGTATGTGTTTTGCCATTTTTCAGAATGAAATTAATGTCACTGTGGTGGTCTTGAGTGTTGTAGATTTTCAAAGATATAAAATACTACTTTCAATATTCTAATATAGTATACATTGGAGAACTTTTTGTCTTGAGTTCTGGGAATATTTAATACTTTTGTGGTAGATATTTTTATGTCTTTGCTTTAGTTACTGTTAATGTTGTTCACAGAAAGAAACAAAGACTGAATTATAAAGGCTATTGTAACTTGATTGTGAAGTGAGGATTATCACCTTGGTTTAGAATAATGTGTTGAACGAAATTCTCCATGTACTGATCTTTCAGAAGTATTTTGTCAGGGACTGAGGGAGAAGGAACAAAATATTCAGTTCTAAATCCTTTACAAGGCTTCAGTCTAAGAGCTCCTGCTTCTTGAAAAATCTGCTCTTGAGGTATTTCAGTTACTATAGTTCTGTCATTTCTTATGGACAAAGGCAGTCACTCAGGGAACTGGCTGTTACATCTTTAAGGTAGAAGAGGCTTGCAATCATCCTTTTCTGTCTCCCAAAATCTTACTATTAAACTCCACGCAGTCCTACTGATTTAATATTAAACCAAACTGCATACTAAGTTGTTGACATCCTGCAAAAAATAACAGTTTTATGTAGTAGATCAGAGTTCACCTTTTCTACATGCCATCCTGTTTTCCCCCCAACACCTAAATTAGAGACTACAAAAAAATTGGAGGATGTACACTCAAGTTAGCTACAGATTTAGTGGTCAAATACAAACAACCAGGAAACAGAAATTAAAGTTTAGAAAATGTTGGTGCAAAAGTACATATACCTCTTCCCAGTAATGTCAGAAAAGGGTTCTTCGGTAATGCCAAAAACATTTGGAAAAGAGGTCATTACCAAGAGGATATATTTTTTCTTAGACCAGAGGGCAAAAGAAAAAAAAATGCATTCCATAAGAGTAAAGCTAAAATAAATATCATATTATAAAAATAGAGCAAAACCACTGAACAGTGCATATGATTATTGTAAGGGTAGGTGGGAACAGAAAGAGATGAGTCTTAAATTTTTCACTGACACACTGTATGACATTGACATCAAACTGAAACTTCCCTTAGCATGTTCTCAGTGATCACATTTAGACTTCTGATAGCCACAGAAGATTATTTTGGTTGTGAGAACATCCCATGATAATTCACCATGAATACAACAGGGTTTTTTTAACTGAAAATGTGAGGAGGGTGTTATATGTAATAAACTGAAACCTGTACAGTGTACATGAAAAAATAACTGAGAATACAACTGATATATCCCTCTGTGTAAGTGAATCCTATTCAGTGATTCCTTAGAGCCTTATGCAACAATCTCTGAAGCATATAACCTTGTTGCTGGGAAACATGATGGTATCATAATTTAGTTACTTGTTCTAAGAAATCTAGGGAATTTTCATGGGCTAGCTGCTGCTGAGGTGTTTATAGATTGGTTCAAGCCCAAAGCTCATGAGCTATGATATTTTTCCTGCTCTATTCAGGACAATGAGTGTGCATTATTCCATACTAATTCATTTTTAAATTACATATATAACATTTTTAATTTAAAAATTCATTAGATTCCTGAGACTTGTATTTGTCTTTTCAAGACTATTCATAACATTCTTTTTTTAAATGTTCTATTTTTTAAAGATTATAGAAAGCTTAAGAGAAATATTGTCACAGAAATTTGTTAAAATGGACTCTCAAATATCTTATGAAATTATTATGCAAGATAGAAATTAATTTTTAATACATGCATTACAGATTTTTTTACACTTTCTTGGTGCTGATTTATTATTATTGAAAGGAAAAGAAAAAGGAAATTTCCCCTAAATTATTAATTTGTCCAAAAGAGATTTCTACTTTATATCTGGCAAACAACAAACCCCCTAAAAATATATGTTTTGTTCTTCAACTACAAAGGTGTAGTTGAATTACTGGAAAAGATTCACATGTCTGCACTGAAGATAGTTATTTATGTAATCATGTGACTTCAATCTCTATGATGGACTCTGGTTTTTGACTCCTTGGAGAGAAAAAAATAAAAGCAACAAGTACTTCAAACCCAGTCAAAAGAGTGAACTAAAGTAGGACATTGAAACAAAGAACAAAATTATTTTTAAAGAAATATGATATTGGAAGAGAAACATGAGGTCTGGTTGAAATATTAAGTTCTTTTTAGCCATCTAATTTTCAGAAGCAGAAATAAGAAAAAAATATTTGCAGGGTCTAATTCTGTAAGCAAGTCTTGGGTATTGTTTGGGTTTTTTTCACCATTCGATAAATTAGTTTTAAAATAAAATAAAATAATTCATGAGTACTTTGTATGCACACTCAAAGCATTAAATCCTTGCAAGAATTCTGTTATACTAAGATTTAATTCTTAATTCCATAAGAAGAAATGAAGACACATGAAAAAATATTAAAGGAACATAGGTTGTCAACATTATAACAAAGAATCCCACCCAAATATATCCTGAAAAAAAAGCTTCAGCAATGTGCTAAATAATATTCTACACTTCTAAACGCATTAAAAATGGTGTTTGAAAGGCAGCAAAATGCCAAGAGTATTAAAGCATTAACTGAAAATATTTATTCCCCTTTTAAAAGAAAAGTGAAAAATCAGGTTCCAAGTCAATAACATACAAATATTGTTAAATGTAATTTTTTTCATATCTTTTCATCTGTCAGCGCTTGTGTCAAAGTTCTACATTTTGTCTCTGTAGTTATGCAATTGGAAGAATGTATGTAGATGTCTGTATCTCGCCTAAACTCCCTAAACTCCCTTTACAAACAATCAAGATGAATAGGCCCTTCTAGGGCATGATTCATCTCATTTTAAAGCAGATTGTCAAAATAGGTCAGATTAATTGTGCCTTAAAATAAGAATAATTTCCAAAGTCTCCCATCCTACTCCTGTAAAAATACATGAATGTTTACTGATGATATATATATATTTATATCTTCAATCTTCATGCAACTGTTCTAATTTTAATGAGGAATTAAATTATACAATGTATGAACCTTGTACCACTGGTCTCACAGGGAAGCAGGGATATATTATTCCTTGGCAACACACAGTACTTGTAACAGACTAGTAGGTTTTTATATTTTTTTTGATGTACCATATAAAAGGTATTTCTCAGAAGTGATTTAATACTGTTTAGGATGGAGATGGAGACATTGAAAAAGAATCCATTCCAAAAACCAAAACTAAGAAAGAAAACCAAACATAAAATGTCCCAAAACAAAAAAAAAAACAACAACAAAAAAAAAAAAACAAACAAACAAAAAAAAAACAAACAAAAAAAAAACAAAACAAAAAAAAAAACAAAAAAAAAAAAAAAAAACCACTTCATTTTCTCCTCTCAAATTTTTGTATGCACTCCTAAAATACTTGTAGACAAATAATAGTATATGCTCTAGCTAACTACTGCACTGGATTTCAGCTATCCTAATTCAGCTTTATCAATTGAAAAGTTTATCAGAAATGGATATTTATATAGTCAGTTTCACATAGGGAAGTGTGTATCATTTAAGAGACCTGATATGCTTTTCTCTTGCCCACTGTGGCCCTGGTGTTTGACAGTATTGATATATATATTTCACTTAGCTGTACACATACATCCAGAATGTATTAAACACCAATATTTCTAGTTTTCTTTTACAGATAGGATTTTCACAAGAGTGAAATAAAGCAAGGTTGTTTTCCTAACCTTGGTTAATAATTTTTATTTCACTTTGTTTGGATTTTATATTACTTTAGAATCTTTATCTATAGTTTATCCATCAAAGGTCTTAAAATCTTTTTAGATAATAGGGGCCTTTGTTCTTTACTGGTAAAAGTATTCAGGGCTCCTTACTCTAAGTGCTTAAGTACTGAATTTTTCATCTGAATGTGCAGACTAGTTAGAATACAAATGGACTCAGGGAAAGTGTTCCTCATTGATTATATTTCTGAGGAGAGTCCTGATTTGTATTTGTTTTAGTAAACTAATGCAATATTTCACCTATTGGGATTTTTCCTGGTGCAGAGATTTCCAACAGAATATACAAACAACGATAACATTTGATTGAAACTTTTGCATCTAACAGACTGTCTCAGCTCAGTGAGGACTCATCCACAAGTTTAGATCTCTCCATTTCAGTCGGACATTTGAAATAATTGACAACTAAATTAGATTCAATAAAGGCAGGTGTGGATAACTTCAGAGCACCATACTAATCATGCCACACTTTTTAGTGTAGCTCTTAGGACACAAGAGCTGCAGAAATCACTAGTAACAGCAGTGTTACTATAGTAGCATGATAGAAGATGAAGAAGAAGAACAAGAACAGGAACAGGAACAAGAAATCAAAGTTATCATTCCTGGGGAAATTCTGAAGCAGGATGATATTATTTTCAAGGTCTTATATAGATTTCAAAGACATTACAGAAATGAAAATGAAAGGCTACCTGTGCTAAATGGATGTATGCAAATCTACACACAGAAAGTAGAGGGAACTTTAATTCCCTATCTTCTAAAATGTTTCAGTAATATTTTTTTTTTCTACAGACATGGCTAAAATAAAAGAAAAAGTGTGCCTACATTTAAATTCCCTGAGTTTTTTTCTGTTCTTTTAAATTTATCTTCATGCTATGCTTAATTAAGTGCAATGGAAGTATTTTAGCATTTATTAGTTAATAACAATTATTATTTTACCTAATAATTTTATATAGGCTTAGTAAAATATGTTGTTAATGATTCAAGATTACACAAATGTCCTCTTACTGCAGGAAAATATAATTTCTGTATAAAAAAAATATAGAGATACTTTAATATAGTGTGCCATCAAATACCCTGTGACAAATTTTTCTGAGTCAATACCTGCCTTCTTTATTTTCAACTGAATAATTACTTGCTTATCACATGGATTGTTTATGTACTTTATATACTTCAAACTCACATAATTACTGTTTTTTTCATGCTATTTGCCACCATGTCCTAATACAGATTTAAATCATAGTAGTAATACTTGTAGGCAGTGAAAAAGAAATGACAAAACTTTAAAGCACTGAATGTTGTTCTATGCTTCCTCTGTTTCTTCTCAGACACACATTGTTTGGAATAATTAAAATATCTGCTAGTCTTCAGGCTGTGAACTGGAATTCATTTAAATAATTATGCATGCTTCTTATTGTGCCTAAATGTATCTAAATACATAGAAGAATTAATTTCTACACACCTTTAGACCTGCAAAAAAAAACTAACAAAAAATGTTGAGTGTGTTTTTATTGTTGTTGTTTCACAGGGGTTTGGTGGGTTTTATTGTTGTATCCCTCCAATGCTGGAAACAGACATCTAACATAAATTGCCTCAAAAATTCCTGAACCTCTCTGTTTGCTATGGAAGAACCCCACCAGGAAAAAAGAAATTCTACTATGCATGTATTCTACTATGTATCTGTATGCTCATTTTCATGTAAAAGCTATTATGAATTTTGACTCAAAAATGTAAGAATAAAGAAATGTACCAGCACTTCTGACAAGAACTGATATAGTTTAATGAACTATATTTTTTGTTCCAATCTTGTCCTCCAGTTTCCTTCTTCCTCTGCACATAAAGGAGTCACCACAAAATTATAATTCGCTGTGAGTTGCCTCTCAATACAAAACACAATGTTTTAAGTTTACTTGATTTCTGCTTAAAATACAAGATACCAATCTTATTGTATCTATGTGGGCTGGTTTCAGCTGGGTTAATTTTCCTCCCAGTGGCAGGTTTGGGGCTGTCTTCTGAATTTGTGCCAAACACAAGGTTGATAATGTAGAGAGATGTTTTTGTTATTGTTGATCAGGACTTAGAGGCAGGCTGTTTTGCTTTTCCTATTGCCATGCTGGCAAGGAAATTGAGGGTTTCTTAGTTGATTTACTTCTTCACAGTTCATTCTCCTTACTTCATTAACTTCTGTCATAAGTCTCATTCATTTTGACAGTTTGAAAAGCAAGACTAAAATTGCACATTAATTTTAGATAGTGTAGTATTGGATGATGTCATGTCATACTTTGTAAATCCTCCATAGATATTCTTTGAAATAAATTATTTCAACGATAGCTTTTAATTTCTTTCCCCCTAATTTGTAAAGATGTAGAACCTCAATAGAGTCTCTACAGAACTGAGGTGCCTTTACATTTTGGTGGTGTTTAATAAAGTGGAAGCATTTTGTTCTCATTAGTTAATACAACCTTTGCAATTTTATTTATGACTTGGCTTTTAAAACACTGACAGGACACTGGACAACATTTATAGAGCATGGCTGGAAGCAATATAGTTGTTCTCCTTAACTGAAATCCATTCACCTTGAAAGTATGATCTTATGAAGGATAAATGACCCAGAAGATAAGATCATTCCTATTAGTAAATAAAGTACCTGTACTCACAAAGATTTAAATTAAAATGAAAGCATGTTTATCATCTTAACACATTCAAGCAAATGCAAAAAGCTAATTATTTTTCTCCTCTTTATATATATATGTGATTACAGTTAACCAATTAACATTTATGGCAATCCATTTGGTAATATTTAATTATTATTTATTCCTTATTGTACAAATATTGGAATCTACTTTTTGCTAGTCAGGTAATATTTATTAAAATTGAAAAGGAATTATGTGCATAAATTTAAGTAGGATAATTTGGCCTTCAATTTTTTCCTAGTTGCTTGCGAGCTCAGTACAGGAAAGATCACCTTTTCTTCTTCTATTGAGATTCCACTTTGAGAAAAGATGTGCATAGTTTTTCTTCTCTATTAGCTAGGAATTTATAATGAATTTATATTCACATGTCCCTCAAAGATTAGTTTTGTCCCTTTTACTTCTCTCCATAAATTCACACTTTCTTTATCTTCTTTCTTTACTGTTTTCTATGTATCTCTTTTTTTTTTTCAATCCTTCATTTTTCTTTTGGCTTATAATTTGTTCTTACCATTACTCTTATCTATGTCTTTTTCTTTTTTTTTTTTTTTGTGTAAATGATCCAATCCTTACCACTCCATTGAAAATCTTTCCTTCATTCCATATACCCACAACAAATTGCTAAAATCCTGTCTGTTTCCAGTCCATTTTTCACCTCCTACATCCTCTGTAAATCAAGGAGTTATGTCACTTCCCTCTACAGGTATTAATGAAGAGGAAAAAAACAAAAACAAAAACAAAAACAAAAACAAACAAACAAAAAAAATCCACGAAAAACAAAATGCTGGAAGCATAGCTTCTAAAATTTTTCACAGTACAATTAAACTGGTGGTACAGCACTGAGGCAAAAAGTACACTGATACAGTGCACTGACATTGTACAAGGTGATGGTTCAGAAAAAAAAAAAAAATTACTTCAAAACCATCCCTTATTTCCCTAGCTCCTATCTTGAATTCACTCATCAATATCCATATTTGATAAGCTCTTTTCTGTCATCATTTCATGAATGAACCAGGAGAATATTATTTCTGTAAATAATGTGGGTTTTTTTTTAATAAACTGATTAATTAGAGGTGTAGATGACATCATGGAGCTTGCCACCCTTCTTCCTTGATCAATCAAAGCATTCTTAATGAGCTACTAAAATTAATGTTCTTTCCAATTAACATATTCATGTGAACCATGCAAGCAGACTGCACACTCTTGATAAACACAGCATAATGAAGAAGTATGTTCAAAGCTCACAGCTACAGGGAGAAATATTTGCTTTGCAAATCACTGACCCAACCCAATCGACATCAACCAGACTGTTTAACTATGATTTTGTAACTGGGAAATAATAAGAACCTGATTTTGGTCTGGCAGCACCTTGTATAGATTCTGGAATGGCAGGACCTTTTATAGATCCTGGTGCTGAAGAAGACTGACAGGACTGCAAAGCTGATATCTAAAATTCTAGATGCAGTGTCAGGCATCTGAAGCTGGAAGGAACAAGCAGCCATAATATTTTATGCTTTCAGTTCTGCTCCAGAACTAAAAAAATTACAAAAAAATATTTTTCTTTCAGGCCAGGTTTATGTCTGATCTCACGAAGTCCTTGTGTGATCTCTTTAGGGCATGCTGCCTCTTTACAAGGCAATGAAATAAGCTGGAACTTGCCTATGGTTTTCTATCAGATGATTTTTTAATATTTTCATTATTTTTCACATGTTTTCTGTCTTAAATATATTTCATCCTTACAGCAGATTCCACTTATTGAACAATGAAGATGTACCTAGCTTACTATTTTCAGTCTTAAGTTCTAAATATCATTTTTCCTGTTAAAAAAATTTCTCTCGTTGTATGAATGACATGTGAATTTCATCAATTGTTTTCATCCCTACTTGTAATCTTTATTCAGACTTTCATTTTCTCTTATCTTTCATTCTATGATTTAACGGTTTTATTACTATGTCTCTTACTCATTTAAAAATATTATTACTCATACAAAAATAAAAATTACTCATTTAAAATATTTTCTCCACTGAAGTCCCTAATTCCATTGCTTTACAAGTCCTCCAGTACAGAATTGAAGATTTTTATGTCCCTCCAGATGGAAATAAGGTATGATAGCATCAGGGTGACCTTATAACCCCATTTTCCTTGCTCGTCCACTCACCTTAAAATCAGTTCAGAGAGTTTAAAAAGACCTCCAAACTGTCCCTGAGACTTTTGCAAACCAAATGTTTATGTGTCCAACTCATTTTCTCTCTGCCTGTAGTATGTATATATATATGTAAATAAAAGTACATTAAATAAATTGGATAGAAAAAAAAAAGAGAAGAAATAGCACGGGTTTTTCTTCATGTATATGCACATATATAGGCATAGAAAAGAAAATTATGAAAATTATGAATAACAAGGCCTCTTTTTTAACAATAAGTCATGTTTTAACCCCAACCAGCAGCCAAGCAACAAGCAACCTCTCACTCACTCCCTCACCAGTAGGACTGGAGGCAGAACTGGAAAGGTAAAAGTTAGAAAACTTGTTTAATACGAACAGCAAAAACTGCACACACAAGTGAGGCAAAACAAGGAATTAATTCCCTGAGTCCCATGGACAGGAATGTAACAATTGGGATGATTAACATCCCCAAATGTTCCTTCTCACTCCAAATATTTCCTACTCCTTCCTTTCTTCTATACTGAGCACAGTGCTATAAGGTCTGGAACATCCCTTTGATCCTGTTAGGTCACCTGTTCCTGCTGTGTCTGCTCCCTGCTTCCCATGCACCTCCAGCCTCCCCTCTGGAGTGTCAGTGTGAGAAGCAGAAAAGGCCTTGGCTCTGTATAAGCCCTGCTCAGCAATAACAAAAACATCTCTACATAATCACACTGTTTTCAGCAAAAAAAAAACCCCAAACACAGCTGCATACCAGCCTCTCTGATGAAAATTAACTCTGCCCCAGCCAAACCCAGCACACAGTTCAGTAAGGATTTTCAATAACTATATTACTTATTTCATGTAAATGGATTTCAACCCTCTATTATGAGTGTTACTGCACAATGAGGCAGGCATGGAAAAGGTGAATTAATGAGACATCAGATGAAACTGTGAGGGAACAATCACACAGCAAGCAAAGGAGTATTTTTACCCATTAGACAATTGAAAGAGTGACACTTCCAGCCAAAGAACACTTCTGATGCTAAGGGTTTGCAAGGGCTCTGAGGATTTATGAAGACTGAAGACTGATAGAAGTCATCTATGAGGATTCTTATTAGTAACTAAAGTCATAAAAATATACCTCAGCAAATTTACGAACTGAAAATGTTGGGAGGGCAGTAGGCTGAGTTCTTTAAATAAAGATTATCTATGATACAGTCTAGGTATTTGTCTGATTGTATTCAGAATGTAGATACTAAGAAAGGTGATTAGACCTGACACCAGACAACTACAGTTATTAAAAAAAAAACGCAAAACTTCTGTCTCCTCTGTAAAGCAGATATATAGGGAGTTTAACCCAAGTGTATGGATTTAGTGAAAAATGACAGGAAAGCATTTAAAAACTCACAAAAAAAGAACTGAGAAGGATGTAATGCAACAATATTTCCTGGGTGAGACGTTATTTCACATCAACAGGATTTATATCAGCTTCATGAAAAGTTTGTGGTAGAATACTTGCAGTGTAGGTAACTAACCTAACTACTAGGTTTCCTATTTTTTTTTTTTTTTTTTTTTTTTTTTTCCTTTAAGGGAATAAATATCTATTATTTTCCACTCTTACAGTTTATAAGTTCTGCAGAAGAGCAGGATTTAATTGTTACTATTTCTTGAGATACCTGGCCAACCTCTTACTTAATATCTCGTTTGTCAGATTTTTAAATGACACACATTTAATCACTGTCACATCAGAACCTCATTCTTCCAGGATCTGTTTTTCTACTTTGAGAAGACAGTAGTTAAGAATTAGACTTAAACTTTAATTCAGGTATTATTTAGGGGGAACCAGAAAGTTAGCACATTACATGTTTCATAAACATCAGACATCCAGATATTCAGTTTGTTCAGCTAAATACTGAGTGTTACTTGTTAACCACAGTTGAAGTACAATTTATTAAGAGATGGATAAGCACAATAGAAAATAAAACTAAAGATGCAAACCTTGAAACAACCATTATGTTGCAGTGAAATATCCTGACAGGTGCTATTAATCATTTATAGGAGATAGCATAATAATTTTCTTTCAGTATTAAAGTCAGTATAAAATCTTTCATCAGTGGTAAAAGAGCAAGAAAAAGCTTATTCTACCTACACAGCACAAAATAGCTCTAGGGAACTTCAGTATTTCATTATAAATTTTTTAAATAAGTTTTAAATGTGGAGTTGGATCTTGGCATCACAAGGTATGACTGGGAAAGAGAACTCACAAGGTATGAATACCATGGAAAAAGTCATGCACACTCCAGAACATAAGCTTGGACGAGATAATATTTATGATTTCAAATAACACAAATCCCATTTTTGATCTGATTTACATAGTCAAAAAACTGAAAAATATGTTTTAGGTTTTCAAACAAATACCTCAGGATTTAGTTCTTATTCACCATAGGATGAGGCAATGGTACACTCACTACATCTACCATGAAATATAGAAAGCTGCAAAAATAAGAACTTATGGAAGTATTGATCAAAGCACTTCTGGATGTCCTGGACAATTCATAGAGGCAGTTGTTATTATTATTTTTGCTTTCACATAGCTACAAACCTAACTAACATAATGGTAGAGCACTGTTCAGAAACACAGTTTCTAAATGAAATAACTGTCACAGCTCATGCATGTGCATCCTCTTCATCCTTTCACATGATGAAAAGAACAACAGAGCTATAAAATATTTCCAGAACAAACAATTCAAAAATTGATGGTGTTACAGCATCATCTGGTTTATGTATGTCTTTCTTGGCTTCAAAGCATATATATTCTTGTTGTCACGTTTGAAAAGAAGATGTATGCTACTTGTGGACCAAACTTGTTTTGGACACAAGTAGGCCATGTGCAAAAGCACACTATATGGGTATTTTATAGAGAAATCAGGATGTTAAACTGAAAGCCAGTGTAACAAAGGCCTGATTATCTAATTGTGTTGAAAAACTGTAGAAAAATTAAGCAGATATAAATTTCCACAGCTGTATTGACATCAAAATACTTGTGTGATAAAAAAATCCAGTCTACTTGTTTACTTTTTGCAAATGCATGTAAACTCCATCTTCTGTTGCATCCTGGGTTTTAGGTTCAGATTTGGGGTTCTGGTCTTTGTTAGCTTACCAGTTCCATGTATCCTCATGTATCCCCCGTGTTTTGTCCCCCCGACAGAAGTTAGCCCCAGGCTGCCTGCCATTGGGTTTTCTCCCCTGCCACTCCTGTGACCACTCCCCCATCCGGCCCCGGGAATTCCATGCTCGTCACCTCATTCTCGCGATCCCACTGGCCCTGAACCCCTGTGTCCGCCCCTGTCATGTCCCCATTGGTCACTGTGGCACACGTCACCGCCACGGCGTCTGCGCTCATTGGGCGGAGGGTTCCTGTCCTCACCTGTCCCACCCCTATATCCCTCCACGGCTTTCCAGCCTCGGGGCCAGATTCGTCCAAGCGAGGCTGGAAGCGGGCTGCGGCTTCTCCATTGTGGCTCCCACAACCAATAAAGTATCCAGCTGCCATGCGGACGGATTTGGACAAATTCCCTGCCTCTTCATTTCCTTCCCTCGCACCGATGGCGACGCGCGGCCAGCCCACCCCAGGGCGCAGCCACAGAAGCGCCTGGAAGTAGCAGCGGCACCAACCCTGATGAGAAGCCAAGGCGCCCAAGCCGTGCTCTCGGGAGCCGATCAGGGCAGGAAAAGTAATACGCAGCCGCAAAGTGGCACCCAGCGTGGGATTCTTAGCTGGGAAAAAGGGATTGGGAAAGGGGTTTGGGGTCAGTTCCTCATCGAAGTAGCTAATTTTGCTAAGGCCAGGACACCAGGGGAGCTTGGGGGAGCCAGGAGCACCATCCACGTTTGTGGAGCTGCCCTGCATCTCATGTCGACGGGGTACCTTCCAAATATATGTCCAAAATATTTCCTTTCCTGGAAAACATATTTTTCAACATCATCAGTGGAATATTCCTTGTGAATTAGACTTAGAATTTGGACATTAAAAATCAAATTATATAGCAATCATAATGAATGTGAACCAAATAAGCTTATGTGAAGTGGGATGCTTTTTTTTAGTAAGTTTTGTTAAGTACTTTATGACCCAAGTTATTATTCCATTTTAATATTCAGCAATGAGGAATGTACAAGAAAAGGAAAGGGAAAAAAGTGCATTTATGACTTTTTTCCCTGGAGGTTAAATCTCTGTGTGAAGATTAAAAACACAGAAAATGAGCATAGTAGTTAAAAATAGCATAAGACAAGAGGAAAATAAGGAAATACAATAATCAGGTGATCAACAGTGTTTTATGCATGTAAATAGATATTATGCAATTTAAGAATAGGAAAATAATTGAAGACATGTTTGAAGGCTATATTTTTATCATTTTCTCTTCCAGAAAACCTTGAAAATTTTTTTGCACTTAATAACGTGTGGCAGGACATCCTAGAGAAAGAAAAACTGAATAGACACATTTCCCTATTTCCATATCAGTGGACTACAGCAAGGAGAATTCATTTGAAATGCAAGTAGGATAAAACTGGATTTTCCCCCCTTTGTGACACAATGTTCCTGGCTGAAAATGAGAGGAAATATTTTGGTTTTATTTGCTGCATTTACTGTAGAGGTAAAGAAATGAAGGACTTAATGGCACTGATAGTATGAGTTGATACTGGAGCTTTTTCATCTGCAACCTATAGAGGCAAAAAAAATAGAAGTCTAATATTCTGAGAGTAATGGAGAATATTGTTTACTCTCTTTCCTAGTCAAAGGTCCAGGGTGCCAGATTCAGAACAAATAAAAGGAAATACTCAGCTATTGAACTCTTTGCCAGAGGACATTTTAAGTGCTCTAAATTTGTGTGTGTTCAAAAGAAGATTTGGACAGATTTTTGAAGAAAAATCCTTCGAGGTCTGTAAAGAAGAAAGAAATCACATATGAGTCAGGAAGACCTTGAGCCACAAATCATTGTACACTGGGAGAATGCAAGCATTTGGGAAAACACCACTACACATATCCTGTTCTTGTAGTCTCTCCTAAGAATCTACATCGTTCCAGCCAGAAACTGCACACGGAATTATAAGAATTTCAGTACTGAATTTCTATGTTACTTTTTTGTTATAATCTCAAAGACACCATTTGCAAGTAGGAACCTAATATGTGTATGTAGTCTTGAAAAATAAGTGAAGAGTTCTAGAAAGAAACAATAATGAAAACAGCAGTACAATAGTAAATAATGCATTATTTTAACATTAATTCAAGCCAGGTCATCAGTAAGGCTCTCTCTGAATCATCTTGTAACTGCTGCAAATGTGTTTTTTTGAAACTGGGAGTTCAGGACTCCCAGTAATTCCAAGAGTTTTATCTTCATTTCAGCCTCCCAAAGAGGAAAGTCTTTTTCTGTTTTGAAGACAGTCAAACATTGTAAAATTGTTTAAATGTATAATTATATATTTATGGATCTGAAATATAAATGTTGAAATTGCAATATCAACACAAGCATAGTTGACAGCTTCAAGTTAACTTTTCTATTTTTTTTTCAGAAATCTAAACCAAAATGAAATAATACATTGCCATAATCAATTTCATGATGTTGCTGCTACTCATGGTCAATTTAGTTTACAATAATGTGATGAGGAAGATGTAATTTTATATATTTAGTTGCTGAGCCTGGAAATGTTATGATGCCAATTGTAATCTTATGACAAAACTATTTTTATTTGGTTAATATTGTTATCATATCTTTGTTTTCTAACTCAGCTGGGAAAAAAAATTAGTTCTCCATGGGCTAGTAAACTTCATATGCCAGGGTTTTAATAACAAATGTGTCTGAGTTCAGAATAGAAATGACTCATTAGTAAGAAATAGTTTAACAAATGTAAAAATATAGTTGCTGAAGTCTTTTTATGATCCTTGAACTCATGATAACATAGGGATCATTGACAGAAATAATTTTAAACTTGCCCTGAGATGTCAGAGCATATATGATTTTGCTTGGTTGTGACTATGCTGTTATTTCCAATGACAATACAAAAAAGGGCTTGTTATGAACTTATTGTGAGACTCACAGTTAGTGTTAAATTCAGACTCTGTATTCTGTAGCTGTGACAATACCTTAGAAGCACAAAAATGCTGCACTGCTGAAGAGCTAGATGTTGAATTTCTATGGGGCTTACTGCACAGGAACAATTAATTAAAACAGTTTAATAGCAATAACTACCCTTTTTTTTTTTTTTTTTTTGAAACTATACTTTTTTCTCTTTATTAATCTAAGAATAAAACCATATACTAAAATTTGTGACTAATAAAACCATACAAAGTCAGTAAAAATAATTTTAAATTCACTCTATATATATTCCACATAAAAAGTACTGCAGCTTCACTTTTTCCAGGTGATTACTTGTCTAATATTGAGTTCTGATTAATTCCTTTCTTTAAACCAATTGGGTCAATATTTGTTTCCAGATCCAAAGATGTTATATGTAACAGGTATAATTCGCGCCATTTTTTTGCATGAAATATATGATATTAAATAGTTGTTAGAATGTACCCTTTGGCATTAGAAGCCCCCCCTTCTCAGGCAAAACCAGGTGTGTGTTGAAACCCGATTTACAAGCAAAAGGATGTGGCTCGCCAGGAGATGGGCCTTATCTGAGGCAATATGGAGACAACCAGGCACTGATCATCGCGTGAACGGCCCTAGATGGACATCAGGAACATGCCCCCCGGGCCGAGACGTGAATACTGTGTTCCCGTAAATTTCATCAAGGACTTCGAATTGTTCTGCCTTGCCGCCGAGAAGGAAATCTCATCAACTTATGGGACTCTGAATGAAACAAAGAACTGGATGCCTAAATCCTGGCTTCAGGCAAAATTTTCCCTATAAAAATCGCTTGTACCAGGATGGTGGTGTGGGAGCATAGAGTGAAACCTCTGCTGAGGCTGATCTCTGTGTCTCGCACCCAGCGCCGATCCCGGGCTCGGCACTGTCCTTTTCCTTGTGGCTGGCTGAGTTAGATCTCTATTGCTAAAATAAATTATTTTTATTTTTTTAATTTGGCTGGATCATTTTTCATTTATAACAAAAGAGATCAGCAGTGCAACTCCATACTGGTTTTGCCTGGTAGAGAGATTATATTTTTCATAGTAGCTCCTTTATGGTACTAGATTTTGGATTTGTAGGCATCCATTGTGGTCCCTGAGTCAAGTGAGTTTCTAATTAATCTTATGATAGCATAACTCCCAGACTGGTCACAGAACTCCAGTTCCTCCTTGTTGTTGCCTAAATTATGTGAATAGGTATATGTGCATTTGGGGTGGTTAGACTTATGCTTTTTGTCTTTGGAAGGGGTTGGAGAGAAATCCTTAATACTCTGATACATTTGATCAGCTCTCTGTTTTTTTAATGAGTATGCACATGTCACAGCTTTGGATTCTACATCCCAAATTCATTAATTTAAACTACAATTCGTTGTCAGGTATTGATCTGCATGAAGCACTGACTTGTGTCTACACCCTTATCTCTGACTAACGAGAAAGAGGATTCAAAAAAGCTTGAAGGAATTTTTACATCTTCAGTTAATTTATTTTGAACTTGTAGGAAAAGACATTTCACAATCTCCAAATAGACCTTGTTCTAGCTTTACTGAATAAAAGACGGATGCAATAAAATCATAATGCAGTTTTGGAGTCACAGTCAAGACTAATTTGACCCAACAGCTATTTAATGTGCTTAGCATTAGAATCTTGTGTGATGGAAATCAGTAAATATTCATGAATTCAGAGACAGGTATCATTTAAAACAAGCACAAATATACACTCAGAAGTTTCTTCTTTGAGAAAAAAAGATAGCCCTGCAGCCTTTTCACTAATGAGCCTAATTCTTCATACACAATTTTTTCATTTTACTGAAGTTCAATGAAAGTAAGGGTTAGGCCACCACAGTTACTGTAGCTTTTCCTTAGTGAATAGAGCCTAAAGTGCTATAGTTAGGACCTTAGTTAATTAAACATTAATCTCTTCATTTACTGTATGCATAACTTAATTACAGAATTAGTTTTAGAGTAATTTATCATTTATGTATTATGAAATAAAAATAAATCTGTTTAATCATAACTTAATCAAACAAGCAATTCATCAATTAATTCAGCATATCACACCTACTCCACAGCTTACTAATTAGTACTTTAAAATTCTCAGTTCAGAGTAAAATAATGCCTTCACTGATACCTTAGAGTCAAACTTCAATATCTATGTCTAGGTTTTGACAAACTGATTGTGTTTCACAGTTAAGATGAAAAAGCTTTTCAGATACCATTAGGATGCTATTTTCATCCTAAAGAAATTAGCCAGAGGTGCAAAATTCATTTTTTGTTTTTATTTTTTTAATTTTAATTTCTCATTAACACCTTAAATTAAACAATCGTCTCCTTCTGTAGCTAATGTTTGCATTGATTTCTTCCTCATGAAATAAACCATATCCCAAGACGTCAAAAAAAAAAAAGAAAGTTCAAAGACTCCAACTTGAAATAGTTATTCATATTCTACAAAGCTATAAGCTCACTTTTTGATTCCAGCTTAACATTGTTATATTTCTTAGAAGGAATATTTAGTCACATTTCACAGCCTCCTGGTTTACATTCTGCTGGTTGAAGTGATAGGTTTCAAATGAACAAAATTAAAAAAAAAGAAAATTAAAAAACTACTTAGAAAATTGTGAGAAAAAAAAAATTCTGATGTATTAATTAAGTTCTTCCTTGCACATAATTTATTCTAATAAAGCCCCACTATCAATTTTGGTATGCACATTAATAAGTGCTATCAAGATTTATAAAGGGGTTCTTATTTTCAACATTAAGTTATGAGAACAAATTAGAATTCAATTTTCATATAGTTGCATTATTACTAAGCAGTTAATATTAATATATTTATCAATAAAAATTTAATTCTTAAAGCAAAATAATTTTCATTGCTTTCTTTTATTCCATTCTGTCATCCTAGCATGCCTTTTGCAAATGTGTTATCTAAAGGTGATGTAAAAAAGGTTGAGGCAATAACAAAACTTGAAGTAATAAAGTTTAATTGATATACTGCTTTGCTGATGGGAGTTGAAAAATTATTTTTTTTCAAAATGCACTTACCTTAAATCTTTCATTTCAGTAAGCTGAAAGACCTTGCTTATCTTTTTCTGGATAAAAGAGATGAGTGGTAGATCATTTTGTGTGTGTATGTGTAAATAAAAAGGAGGGGCAAATTAACAGGCACACTAATACAAGTTCAAATAGATTAGAAATGCCCTCAACTTGCCTTTTCTGTTAAAAATTTTGTGAGATACTGAAGACTCAGCTGCTAACTAGCTCTCTATTTCTATAGAACTGTTATTTTCAGACCTTAATTGGAAGTACTGACTAAATAAGGAAAACATTAATCTGCATTCCATATAGAAAATAAACTGCTCTATATCAAAACTTCCTGGGAGAAAAGAAATTAAGATGATATGAATATACATTTTACTTCATTAATTATTCAAAGAAGGTCAAATTCAGACCTTATGTAAATATTGATGTAAGCAGAGTTGCGTTTCCTTAATATTAACCTGAAAGTAAGCCCCATTTGCTCCTTGCAAAAACTACAATTAACATAAAATAGCAATACGTTTAAAAGAAGGTATGAGTCTATTTCATTTGTCACTAAAAGATTAATAGATGCTACACTCTGCTTAACAGTATTTGTGGTTTTACTGAGCTTTGATGACCTACTGTTTTGCATGCTACAGATGCATCATTGAAAAGCCATGGATCTTAGCTCTGCAGCCAGCCACCTGTTCAACAGAAAGGTCAAACTTGTGCAAGCTATTGCCTAATCGCTTGGGTTTAACCCAGATGGCAACCAAGCACCACAAGTCATCTTTCCTTTGCAAGATAGGTCAGGGGTGTAAGAATACATTGCAGAAGAAACATTTTTGGTAACGAGCCTTCCATAAAGTCCACTGCTGTGATTCTGACTCTGTTCTTTCCTTTTGGTACTTGGTTGGATATTTTTTTTCCTAGAATTCTTACTGATTCCAGATAAGCACCTAGGTAGGTGTTTCTACCTGTACCTTAAAGCAATTTAAAGCAATGGTTAAAAGATACAAATTAAAGTTGGTTTCTATCATACAAACAGCAAACCTACAAAACTCAAAATTTAAGAAACAATACATTCAAAAGTCAAGTAGAAAAAAAAATTGTTTAAGATTGAGAAATATCCCATATTTAGCATTTCTACTTTTCCGTCTTTCCAGTTTCTAGATCCTCTGCTGCCTAACAGTTGACCCTTCTAAAATATGGCAATCATTTAATTTTTGAATCCATCTGGTACTGCTCACTACTACTGAGGAACTGTAATGCTGTAGTTTTATTAGTAGAGCCTGTACTACTAACAGAGACTGCCTCATGATTTATACTCATTAGCTCCTTCTTGTTTCCAGAATTACCTGCAAACACTCTGTCAATGGGCAGGAGTCAATGGGCTCTATCATTACAAAAACTTCTAGCCTGTTTTTGGGAGGAGTGCTTTCCCTTACTGTGGCCGCTCCTTCCCCATAGCTTTGATAACTGTCATCTTGTTTATCTCAGCACCTGATCAACCACATAAAAACACTGAAATTAAAAGACTGATATGCTCCTTGTAGTTTCCATTTGTTTTCTATTACAGTGAAGTGTTGTATTTGTTTCTAAATTATGTTGTAAGCACTCTTCCGCAGAGATGACGTTTTATTTTGCCAAACCTGTCAGCTCTAATCGTCCTTAGTACCTTACACGGTGACACAACTACTGTTATAATAAGGCAGAGTGATGGGGTCTGGGATGCTTCTTTACAGTGGCAGATACTTTTTTTGATGTGGTAATTTTCCATTTGGCATTTTCACAACGTTTTTTCATGATTGTGAGACACATCAAAGATGATAGCATTAGAAGAAAATATTTTAACTAA
Organism: Vidua macroura; assembly: GCF_024509145.1. NCBI lineage: Eukaryota > Metazoa > Chordata > Aves > Passeriformes > Viduidae > Vidua > Vidua macroura. The sequence goes on along the minus strand of NC_071572.1, from coordinate 47,003,800 downwards.
AAGATAAAGAAGCCGTCCATATATCAGTAGAAACTGTAGCTATGTTCCAAATGAAACATAAAGAATAAATTCTTGGTACATTTTCAGATTGGTAAAATTAATTTCACATATCCAATATGTTCAAAACTCTCCACAATTGGTATAATTTTTTATTAATAGAGACTGGTTGTGTTTCTGAAGTACTTCTTCATCTTCTCATAAATACTAAAGTATCATTTAGATTCCAGTGCTTTGGAAATTTAGCCCTGGAACTCAGGAGTTTTATGAACTGGTTTAAACACAGAAAAACAAAGGAAACTAAGTGTCTCTGAATAAAAGAGATCAGACGCAGAAAAGTTTGAAATAGACCCAAAAAAACATGATTAAAGGAAAACGAGGTTAGATGTTGATGCCAAAAAACTTGATATATTTTATTTAATACTAAAAGAGACAAAGAGAGAGAAATAAAAGCAATAGAAAAGGAGTTGTGCATGGAACACTGAGTATAGGTTTTATAATGCCACTCTGTATTTTTCAATGTGTTCTTTTTTTTTTAAAGATGCCCAGAGAACACTTACAAGAAACTGTGACTCCTGGCACAATGCCCAAGTCAACATACTATTATGTAGGTAGAAGTCTCTCTTCTGTAACTTAAAGGAAGATGTTTGTCTTCAGTAGAAAAAAACCTCCATGCTCTGGATCCCAAAACAAGGTCAAGCACAGTTATTCAAACATATGTATTGAATACAGACACATCTTTTTCTGCCAGTCTAGTAATGATACACCATTGCTCTGAATGTAAGTTATCAGGAGGTATCTCATCCTCCCGTGGATCTGGAAACCATATTTTGCTATAATGTGGCTGAAGCCAAGTACTGAATGTTCAGCCAAATGTTTTGGATCTCATTCAGATTTTAATTGCAGGCAACAAATGAAATACTACTTGTAATTAATTATGCTTGTTTCCTTTTTGGATGTACACCTCAAGCCTATATGATTCAGGCAACGTTTATATCTCTAACTGGATCAAAGTCTGCTTAAAATCTTTCCATTTGTTATGTATTACATATAATTCTATTGCATGGAAGAGGTAATTTTTGCCAATGAAATTAGCAGCTACACTTCAGAAGTACACTTCAGAATAAAAAAATATAACAGGTCACCTATAAACTATAATTTCTGTGTCTTGAAAAGGAATTTATAAAATGAGAGAATGTTAAAAAAATGTTATCTCAAATAAATTTATTTTCTATGAATTATAAAAATCTTCCCACTGTAGCAAACATATTCTGAAAAGTCTTTCATTCATTTTTCTTCACACTTAAAAAACTAGAAATGCCATTGGATTACATTTTGATAGGTATAAAAATAGGGATAATGTAAGTGAAATTAATTTTACCCATGCAAAAAATATAGATAAAGGTATTTTTTCAAAATTAATTAAGTAAAATTTCTAATAGGTAATGATTTTACAGCTTTTAGTGTCAGATGCTTTGGAAGCTACAAAAGACTGAATTTCAAATAGCTTCCAAATTAAAACTCTACAGACAAACTGGAGAACCATGTAGCCCAAGCATTAAAACAGGATGGAAGTCTCTATTCTCGCTGAAACCAAATGGAGGTTTTGATGCTGATTTTACTGGATACATTGCTTCATGCATAATAGGTTAAACCTTCAGAGATCCAAACAAATATTGAGAAAAAGATTGTGACTTTGCCCTCTGATGATGAACTTTGTAAGTAAGAAGTTCGTATGGACTGTTTTTTCTGTCTCTTAATGAGTCAATAAATCAGCTGAAGTTCACACTTCATTAAAAGGCTTACCAACTGCATCTTGCACTTTGAGTCTTAAATGGAAACAACTGGAAACAATTTTGCAGTATTTGCAAGAAAGTCATGCAGAGAAATTCTTGTGGGTCTTTCCTCTTATAGTCCTCTGTAAAAGCAGTCCAAGATTAAAAAAAATAGCAAAATTTAAAATAAAGCTACTTTTAATATTCCTGAAAAGAATTCAGAAAGTGTACATATGTTGCATCCTGGGTTTGGGTTCAGACTGGGGGTTCCGGTCTTTGTTAGCTTACCGGTTCTATGTATCCTCATGCATCCCCTGTGTTTCCCCCACCCCACAGAAGTTAGCCCCAGGCTGCCTGCCATTGGGTTTTCTCCCCTGCCACTCCTGTGCCCACTCCCCCGTCCGGCCCCGGGAATTCCATGCCTGTCACCCCATCCCCGCAGTCCCACTGGCCCTGAAGCCCCGTGTCTGCTCCCGTCATGTTTCCATTGGTCGCTGTGGCCACGTCACCGCCACGGCATCTGCATTCATTGGGCGGAGAGCTCCCGTCCTCCCCTATCCCTTCCCCTATATCATCCCGCTCCCCCCCAGCCTCGCTGCCGGATTCGTCCAAGCGAGGCTGGGAGCGGCTGCAGCTTCTCCATCGTGGCTCCGCGACCAATAAAGCATCCAGCCACCACACGGATGGATTTGGACAAATTCCCTGCCTCTTCATTTCTTTCCCTCAGGCTGACGGCAACGCACAGCCAGCCCAGCCTGGGGCACAGCCACAGAAGTGACCAGAAGTAGCGGCAGCACCGACCCTGACGAGAAGCCGAGGCGCCCAAGCCGAGCGCTTGGGAGCTGACCGGGGCCGGGAAAAGTAACACATAGCCACATACATACAAACAACATTCTGTTGTTCTTTCTGCTCTACAAAATGCCTTCCTTCTGCCTGCAAAGTTTTGAAAGAAAAATATTGCCTTTCAAAATATAATTTACTCCTGTATCAGCAGCTGCGGAGGCATGTAGGGCCTGAGAATCTCAAAAAAGGTCATAGTTGCACCTCTTGGGTTTAGGATGATTGAAATTGCAATTTCTGGTATAATTATTTTTTTTCTGCTGAGAAGGAGTTGAGGGTGCTGGTGGAGTTGAGGCTGGACATGAACTAGCACTTTGCATTTGCAACGCAGAAAGTCAAACGTGTCCTGGGCTGCATCCAAAGCAATGTGGGCAGCAGAAAACAGGGAGGAGATTCTGAGACTCCACCTGCAGTCCTGCATCTAGCTCTTAGGTCCTCAGCACAACAACACAGACCTGTTGGAGCGAGTCCAGAGAAGGCCACCAAGTTCATCACAGCTCTGGAGCACCTCTCTCTTATATAAGGAAAGGCTAAGAAAGTAGGAGTTGCTGGAGAAGAGAAAGCTCTGGGGTGACTTTACTGCAGCCTTTCACCATCTGAAAGGGGCCTATAAGAAGGCTGGATTGAGGTTTTTTACAAGGGTATGTATTGATATGACAAGGGGGGATGACTTTAAACTGGGAGGAGGTTTAGATTAGATATTAGGAAGAAATTCTTTACTGTGAGGTAGGTGAGGCAGTGGAACAATGAAGTTGTGGATGTCCCATTCCTGAAGTGTTCAAGTACAAGTTGGATGGGGCCATAAACAACCTGGTCTAGTAGAAAGTGTCCCTGCCCATGGTGGGGGGATGTAAAACTAGATGATCTTTAAGATCCCTTCTAACCCAAATGATTCTTTGATTCTATGATTGTTTCTTGGAGTTTATTGTCAAAAAGTTACAACTGTTTTCAAAGAACAAGGCATAGCTGCACATAATTCCTTTCTCTTCTACATCCCAATGAGTATTTTATGCCCTTTCAGTAAGAAACAAACACTTTTTTTACACTAGTGATAAGCAGACATTTGATGTACATGTGTAGCACAGAGATGAAATTTACTTTTTTTCACTCTATCCATTAATTCCATAACCTTTAGAGTGTGATCATTATCCAGGCACCCTGGGTAGAATAGGACTGCTTCATTTACTTGGAATCCAGATGACTGTCTAATTTAGTATTACAAAGCTAAGAGTGAGCTCTAATCAGCATTGAAATTGCCTGTCTGTTTCTCTGTTGCTTTCTTTTTAAAGCCACAGGTAAAACTATGAATGATACATGGGAAGACGTAAACCATCTTCATGGAAATTAGTGTGTCATGTTTCAGAAATTCATTTCAATAATACTGGGTTCCCCTTTGTATTGTGCATTGTCAGTAATTTATTGGGGACAATGATTAAACAGACACAACACTTTGTGGCAATTTGTCATTCTTTGAGTTGCAAATTGTTGAAAAGGAAGTTGATCTTATACGTTTCTAAGAACTAACTCTGGAGCAGAATATTCTTGCATTTGAAGAAAAAAAAACCACTTTCCCCCCCCTAGTTAATTTTTCACTTAATACTGAAGCAATTAGTCCACAGTGGTACCAACTGAAATTGGCTAGGGTTACATTTATTCTTTTTATTGGAATATGCTCTAACAGAGACCTGCTATTTCAGGCATTTATTGAACCTCCTTTAATATTTCTGTATAATTCTCTATTTTGATCCAGATTGGGGCCCAGTAGGGTAGATCAGAGTCCTGAAGAGGTAATGTACAATTAGATTGACAAAAGGACTTCCATGTCAAACCACGACACTGACGTCTATAAATTGTCTTGTATGAAAAGGGCAGGAAAGGGCATTATGTTCCATTGAACCTTTGTCACTTGGTATAAGTCATTAAATACTAATTAGGATGAAGACATTAAGAATGATACACTGTGACTGTTGTAATTCAGACAGTAAGTGAATTCTTACTTTAAATTAAGAAATCCACAGCACATTCCAGTTCTGCTTTGCAGCATTATATTGCAGTTGATGGCAAGTCCAATTATTTTAGATAATCATATCTCAGCAGAAAATTCTGCAGCAGACCTGTACATGTGTGTACACTTATAACACAAAGTTCTAAGACAAAAGTACAGTACAAAGCAATAACAGTACAGGCTATTTTTATAGGGGTTATTCTGGAGAAGGCAAGAGTATTAATTGTGATACACTGGAAAACAGGAAAAGAAGACTACACATTTAAATAGTTAATTATTCACAGTAGACTACTCTTTAGAGAAAAACGTTTTCTTACCAGCACCTGACAGTATCTTGTAAAATAAGAGATGCCTGTGTCTTCAGCCTTTCAAGAAGCACAGAGACTTTGTACTGAACTTTGTAGTGAAGGGGTAGATCTCAGTAGTTTGTTCTCCATTAATGTTTCTAATGAAGAACCGTGTATTTTCATACTGTTGTGCTACTGGAATACAGTTCCACACTTTTCAGTGTACAGAATAAAATTTCTTATTCTGATGTTATTATGGAATTTCAGGGAGTTTTGTCATTTAACTGAAAGATTTCATTACATTATTTTGACTCAAAGAAAACAGCTGTGATGCAGTAGAAATTAAATCACTTGAGACCGGCATGTCTTTACAATATTCTTACTGGCTTTGATTTATTTTTTCCTAGAATTAAATAAAATTTGGTGAATTATTTCGTTCATCCGGGAGTTTGGTACACAAATTCTTCAACAGTCTCTCTATGTGCCATGTGGATAACTACTGTATCACAGATTTTCTCCATAACTCAGATATGGTCAGCTTTGTAACATTTCTTGCTTTGTCAAAAGTGGACACGACATTTTTTATAAAGACCTGCCAGTTTATAGCCTTGTTCCAGGTTAGCTGGAAGAGCATTTTTAAAAATTTTTTACACTAAAGACACCGTTATGACTATATTATTCATCTGTAGTATTTTTATGGTATATCCTTCATTCCCAACTCCTTCACCCTCTTCTCCTCTCTCTGAGCAGTGCAGGAGGATGAAGAAAGAGAGCCTTTCTGGTCATTCTGTAGCAGATTTTAAAACATATGATCTTGCTATGATATATGACACATTTTGTCAAGTTGCCACAAAAGTGTGAAAGAAAGAATTGAGAATAAATCCACATTCCTTGGGTATACTCAGTGAAAGGTTGCAAGTTGAAGATTTTGGTAGTTCCTATTCCTCACCTTTGAGTCACATCTCACCAGATTATTCATTATGCAATGAGATTTTGATGTTTGAAAAGACAGCTTTGAGTACTGAAGTATTTGTGTATACTACACGTTATACACATTTTTATAGACAGGAGCACACAAAATAATCTTGAGTGAAAAATAGCAGGTCACACATTTTACTTGACATCAGAAGCATGTTTGAGATAGCTGTGGGATACTGCTGATAAACTTCTTACAGGAAAGCCAGGGTCACTTCATGAGTGTTCAGGACTTTGAGGTTAGACTCACTGTATAATGTGACAGTGGTCAGAAACACATTCTCATCAGAGACTTTTTGACATCACAATATACAACTTATGCGAGATACATTAACAGGTTGAATTCAATCTACCCATCAACATATCAAAAATAGTAATACAGTTACTAGAAATTATTATAAATTTAGTGCAAATAAAGTTTGCACTAAATGGCAGTTCCTAAAGTTACCATGAATCTAGAAGTTACATTGGAAATTCTTAAGGAAATAAAGGATGAGTACTGATAGATTATCCAATCAAATCAAACTTATTTAAAACCAGAATATACCATTAGTAGTCTCGAACTCTCTCTACCATACCGAAGTTCCTAAAACTACAACATCAACTTGATATTAAAATCCCTCGACAATATTGTTTGACTCATCTAATTGTTGTTCATTAATAGTCTTTACTGTTAATATTACATGTTGCTGTTACTATCAGTGAAATACCTTAGATTCTCATTCCTTAGCCCATTATTACAATGTTTCCTGTCTGAGAGCAGAGGAACAGAGGAAAACTTTGTTATATCTATAAAACCAGGAAGTCTGTGAAGAAAAACGAATGCTGAAAATAAAGTAAGCACATATTAAAAAAAAAAAAAAAAAAAAAGCCTGGACATCTCATCCCAAAGCTTAAGTTATCTTCACATTGCTCATGCCCAGTGTATTCTTATTTACATCCTCCATCAATTGTGGATTTGATTGCAAAGAGAAAAACTTTCCCTTTGCTCACTACATCAGATTCAGATTCAGAAAACCTGCTGTTCTCTAAAATTGGGGAAAAAAATCAATATAATCACAAGAAAAATATATATTAACTGCTGGGGATATTTGTTACACAGATACTTTTTATTTCCTTGGAAGCTGAGTATGATATATTGGAAAGATGTTATAGTACATTATTTACCTTGAGAAAGACAAAACAGTGAAACCTTTGCATTTAAATTCATTATTGCCTTTCAATGTCTATTATATGCTCTGATATTCACTGCAAAATTCTAGCACATATTGTTTCCAAATATCTATACATATCACTATTCTGGAAGATGCTTGTTTTGATATATAAGGGAAGATTCTAAATAAGATGGTCTTGTATACATGAAAATATCTTAGAAAATTTCCTACTTCAAAAATGCTTTCATAAGCTTCTGCCTGCCCACAAGTACAAAAGCTGATATTTGTTTTCTGGTAGCAGGCAAGGGAATCATGGCTTTTTGCAGAGCAGAGAAGAATCATTAAAATTGCAACGGAAAAACCACAAAAAAATTCTCTAATGGGACAAATGTTTATAGACCCAATGTTCATTCAAATTTTGCATCTCTGTTGCAGGATCCTTAAGAGACTATTTCTACACTGAAGAGCTCTTCCTAGAGCCTAATTCTTATCAACTGTGATGACTATTTATGATTTGTTTCTGGATATTCCCTCATGAAAGGCACAGCTGGGAATAAAGCTATTGTAAGCCTGTAGCTCAAGAAATGTTATTACTGTCATTGAAATTGTCAATACAAGGGAATTGGGAAGAAAAAGTCTCAGCAACTGAGATGCCTGCAAAAACCTGGGTGTTCAAAGAAGCATGTATTTGTTGCATTCAATTAATATGTAATCTCTCTTTAACAACTGTGAATCAAATGTTAAGAACATATACTAATGAATCAGTAAGTGCGTGATAGATTTGTGGTTCTGACAGTGGTTCTGATAAGAATCTGTTGATTGTTATTTTCCAAGATCAGGAGAGCCATACTCCGGGGAGCCAGGCTAAGTGAAGATAAAATCAAAGAGATTATCTTCTCTGGGACCCAAAGTCCAGTGTGTATCACCAGTATCTATAAACAATTTTCTGTAAGTCAAGATCTGCCTAGCACGAAGAATGACTTGTTGCTTTCATAGGTTAAAAAAGCAGATGGCTCTAATTTCTGGGATCTGGGTATTATCAGCTCATTCAGGTGTGTGTTTGCATCTGGGTGCTGGTCACTTGACTCCCTTTTAGAGCTACAGATGAATACTTCTATCTTCCTCTTACGTGACTATGCTGAGTCATATTTCAATATATGCCTAGGTAAAAGGCAGACGGAATAATATCACAGTTAGGCCTGAACCACTGCTAATCAGGCTGAAACACTGATAACAGTAGAGAGTTAAAGGACTTTGTATTAGCTCTGCTGAGGCTAGGACTGGACCATGTTGAATTTGCTTTGCCTAAATTTGTTTTAAAGCTTGTATGGAGCTTTATTTTTTTTTTTTAATTTAGCTGTAAAAACCAGTTGTTTAGGGACCACTAATGCATATCAGCTGTTTTATTTTCTAATTTGTACTAGAATTATAGAATACCAAGCACAGTTAGACCAAAGCTCCCTTCATAAGAAGAAGCTATCTGTGGGCCAGTTAGGCTTTAAAGATCTTTCGCTTTAATAACAAACGGAACACAAGTTCTTCTGGCTCCATAATAATGAGGAACGGGACACGAAATCAGGGCAGAAAATCCTGAGAAAATAGATGAATCGTAAGACTTACCCAAACTCATTCTGAAAGTATATATAAAGTCATAGACAAAAACAGAGGTTAGGCAGGTACTGAATTTCATCTCATGTCGGGTAAATATCAAGAAAAATTCTTTGTCCTAAGAAAGACAACCATGAATGCTTATGTCATGGTTTGACACTGGCACAATGCCAGCGCCCCCATGAAAATGCACCTTCCCTAAATAAATGCTGTGAGATGTTATCAGGAACAGAGCAGAGCAGGCCCAAGCTTAATAACAAAAGGGAAAAAAACTTTATTAAACTACTACTACTATAGAAAACACATAAACTAAATCCAGGATGAAGACCTTTTAAAACACCCCTCCTCCTCCCAATTCCAAAAACACCCACCATGAAACATCACCCGGGATTCCTGATCAAATTACCACCCTTCAGATAATCAATACTCAAACTATCCAGGGAGAGAGAAGTCTCTCTTGTGCCACAGACCCCCCAGGAAACACAGTTGCCACCCTGTGTTTCCCTGTCACACATGGCAACCGCCCGGAAAAAAAATCTGCCAGTGTGACACTCTCCATTCCATGTCACAGTGCTCTCATCACTGTGCATGGACAGACTGCCCATAGGGCTCCTTTAAGGATGCTTTGCCATGGACCCAAAGATACAACAGTTCAGCTTCTCATCCTGGGACTACAGTCCCCCCCATTTTCCCCTGGGGCCGAGGGTCCAAGAACAGGAATCATCTTCTTCCCGAAGACAGAGGGTATCACCATTCCCTCCTCAGCTTTCTTCGGTTCTTGCCATTCCTGTGCTGTTTGAAGCTGAAACAGGTCTCCTTGGGTCACCACTGCATGCCCCTAAAATGCAGTCTCTATTGCAGGAGATTTTGGTTCAGTCCATGGCTAACAAGAAAAGTCCAGCCAAAAGCTACTTCATCATCTCCTCCTACCTAAATATTTCTTCTTCTAACATCTCAGGTCCCGGACTGTCTCTCTTCCACTACAAATCAAGGAGGAGTAATATTTTACAAAGCCTTCATTTCCTGGAAAGGATTAAAAGTTCAGACTCCCTGGATGGCTGATATCTTGGTCCTGCGTTCCGTCTCCCATGCTGGACACCATCCCCCCCCTTCTCCTTTTCCTCTGCCAGCAAATTTCCAGGTGCCGCCAGGCTCTCTGTCTCTTTCCCTCTGTTGGGGGGGGGAACAAAGGCATCTCCGCTTCTCTCCACCCTTCCGTCCACAGGAGCTGGCTTGGTTCCAGACCCTCAGCCCCTCGGCCTACCTGGACAAGGCCGCGTGGCTTCCCCTCCCCCACCCAGCCTAAGGCTAGGCAGGGGAGAGTCTGCACTCTCTGACGACTGGAACCAAAAGAGACAATTCCCTTGGGAGTTCTTGCTTTTAACCCCCTGTGTTCTCAGAGGCGTGTCCATACTTTCAGTGGTCACTCCAGGTGCCAATATCCAAACCTGACCACTGATTGGTTTAACCCAACTTCCTGGAAAAATTCACTTCCATGTCAAACCACGACACTTATCTATAATTAGTTACTGCAGTTACTCTGACTATGTCTTGAGATAAAGTTACTGATTAATTGCATCACTGCAGTTTTGTCTAAAAGGCAGGTTTATAATTTAAAACAGTTAGCCAGGTTTCCTCAATTAAAAACCAGATATTTCTAGGAAGTATTTGGCTAACTAATTTAAGGAGAAGAAACTGGCCACTGAAAATTCTTATTTCCATTGATAGATTATAGAGAGAGTTTACAGTAGTTGCTAAAAACATAAACCTTAAATACCTGTCTATATGTTCACGGAATCTCAGGCCAAATATTTCCAGTTTCCAGCAAAAAAATTAAAAGATACTGTGTAATTTTTATTTTAGCTTATTTTTGCAATCGTTGTGTCTTCCATACAAAGCTTCTATGTATATGTTACTCAACAAGTAAGCTAGAGTTTAAAAATAAAATTAATTTTATCTTGAAGGTAAATGATTAACTAGTCAGATAAACTTTTCACAGAAGTAGAGGTAATGCTAGGGGCTAATATATAAAAAGCACCATAGAACTTTGGTTTCAGGCAATTTCACCCTGTCTACCTCTACCTTAGAGGCAAAATGTAACAGGTATGACTGATATGACAAACAATTGCTTTCTAACCCAGTAAGCAAATACATCTGTATAAAAATGTCAATAGTAGTGTCCTACTTATGGCCATTGTATTATTCTAAAAGTAAAGTAAAACACACTGCTGGTAAAAAATATCATCTGAGAGCAACATGATAAAGGCAACGTGCCTCTGAAATCCAAATACCTGTCTGGAAAAATAAACAGAAAACAATAAAAGTAATATTGTGAGTTGATTGACTTCAGAAAATAAATCCCACAAAAACATATTCAATATCATACTGTCATTATACCCCTATGACCTGCTATGTATTATATTTATAAGTTATTGGAAATGTCTTAATGCAAGTAGATGGACCACTTTCCTATCCCACATTTGTAATTCACTTTTTCTATGAACTGTCTGTCCTATCTGTCTTCCAAAAAGCCACTGAGACTCTCTTAGAATGATGAATGGCAGGCACAAAGCTGATCAGAGCTTAGTGGCCTGTGTGCAAAACTCTTTTCTTTATCTTTGGTTTGGTCAAAAAGAGATAAGAATGACATATTTTTCTTTTCTTTTCTTTTCTTTTCTTTTCTTTTCTTTTCTTTTCTTTTCTTTTCTTTTCTTTTCTTTTCTTTTCTTTTCTTTTCTTTTCTTTTCTTTTCTTTTCTTTTCTTTTCTTTTCTTTTCTTTTCTTTTCTTTTTTTTTAATTCAGTCCATCTTTAAATAAAATATAAACTAGAATTACATTTTCAAGACAATGAAGCTATTTGATTTTGCCAAAGATTTTTTTTTCCATACCCAGATTTGCAATTTCTCCTTTAACCTTTTTAGACCTGTGCTGTGGTGTGGTTTTTGCTTTAAGTTTGTGTTTGCCTACTATTCTCCTCCCTAATCTCCTCCCCACCTGAGTTACCAATCTCCCCAAGCCCTTCCCTACCTTCCTCCCTCCCAAGTTGTCAATCCTCCCTATCCCTACCCCTCTTTCCAGAGTGTTCCTTGTCTATCTTGTAGTATTCAATACCCCATTTGTTACTTGGTATTATCCCCCTCCCCTGCTCTCCCTGATAGGTTTATAGAATGTTAGTCCTACCCTAGATTCCTCCCCTGCCATGCCCTCAATGGTTGGTTGCCCTATACCACTCCCTCTATATAAAACTCTACAGACCCCTAAGTTTTGTCTTGGGGTCCCAGGTCGTGGACCTAAGAAATCCATCCAGTTTTAGCCCAAGTCCCGTGTCGTCATTATCTGCTCCTGCACTGGACCAAGTGATAACTGGGAATAGCAGAGCTCACAGGAGGAAGGTCACACCCCTGCTGTCGCTGCCCAGCACGCCACGACAGCGCACTGCGACAGACCTGGTTATTGTCTAACAGGTAGGGGTGTTGGGATCGTAGGGACTGTGTAGTGCAGGAAGTCCAGGGTCACCACCTGAATCTTTCATTAAAACATTGATATGGACCCTCTTCCTCTCAGAAGGGAGACCCACAGCCCTCTTCTGTGATTCTTTTTCTTCATTTCTTCCTTTGAATTTTATCACCTATAGTTCACATGATTCTTTACAGAAGAAGAACCTACCAGATGTGGGTTCAGTTACCCACCAGATAAGGAAACATCTTCCTGCTCCTTTCTGAACCTTTTCTGTTTCAGCCAATATCTATTTAAAGGCATACAACACTTGAATTGAGATATTGTCCCTCAGTGCAGCTCTTCTGCATAGATAAAATAAAAGAATCCTGAAATACAGAATTTTGTAGGATGAGAAAATACATAGTTTTTCTCATGTCATAGTTTGACATGGAAGTGAATTTTTTAAGGAAGCTGGTAGTCAAACCAATCAGTGGTCAGGTTTGGATATTGGCATTTGGACTGATCACTGAAGGTATGGACACACCTCTGAGAACACAGGAGGTTAAAAGCAAGAACTCCCAGGGGAACTGTCTCTTTTTGGTTCTGGTCAGCAGAAGAGTGCAGACTCTCCCCTGCCCAGCCATAGGCTGGGTGGGGGAGGGGAATCCATGTGGCCTGGTTGAGGTAGGTGAGGGGTGAAGCGACTGGAACTGGGCCAGCTCCTGCAGACGGAATGGTGGAAAGAAACAGAGATGCCTTTGTGTCCCCCCCCTCCAACAGGGAAAGAGACAGAGCCTGACGGCACCTGAAATTTGCCGGCAGAGGAGAAGGAGAAGGTGGGGGGAAGGTGCCCAGCATGGGAGTTAAGTCTGGGCAGATATTTCAGCTGTCCGGGGAGTCTGAACTTTTAACCCTATCTTGGGAAATGAAGGCTTTGTAAAATATAACTCCTCCTCGATTTGAAGTAGAAGAGAGACAGTCCAGGACCTGAGATGTTAGAAGAAAAAATTTTTAGGTGGGAGGAGATGATGGAGTAGCTTTTGGCTGGACTTTTCTTGTTAGCCCATAGACTGAACCAAATTCTCCTGCAACAGAGACTGAATTTTTAGGGGGATGCAATGGTGAACCAAAGAGACCTGCTTCAGCAACTACCAACACAGGAATGGAGAGAACAGAGAAAAAGCTGAGGAGGATGTGGTGATGCCTTCTATCTTCAGGAAGAAGATGATCTCTGTTCTTGGACTCTTGGCCCCAGGGGAAAAGGGCGGGGGACTGTAGTCCCAAGATGAGAAGTTGAACTGTTGTCTCTTCCGGTCCGTGGCAAAGCATCCTTAAAGGAGCCCTATGAACAGTCTGTCCATGCACGGTGGTGAGAGCACTGTGACATGGAAAGGAGAGTGTCACACTGGCAGATTTTCTCCGGGTGGTTGCCATGTGTGACATGGAAACACAGGAGGTGGCAACTGTGTTTCCTGGGGGGTCTGTGGTGCAAGACAGACTCCTCTCTCCCTTGATAGACTGAGTACTGATTATCTGAAGGGTGGCAACTTGATCAGGAATCCCGGGTGATGTTTCACATTGGTTGTTCTGGAAATTGGGTGGGAGGAGGAGTGTTTTGGAGGATCTTCGTCCTGGATTTAGTGTGTGTGTCTTTTATAGTAGTAGTAGTTTAATAAAGTTTTTTTTTTCCTTTGTTATTAAGCTTGGGCCTGCTCTGCTCTGTTCCTGATAACATCTCACAGCATTTATGTTGGGAAGGTGTATTTTCATGGGGGTGCTGGCATTGCACCAGCGTCAAACCGTGACAGAAACTAACCAAAATCTGTTGTTCTCTGAATTTTCAGAACATTATATATTGATTCCTTCTTAATAAAAATGGAATGAAAAATGAGGACAGCAACAAACACTGGAATCAGAACAGATGATCTCAAAATGAAGTACTAAATGCTTTTAAGTATGTAGCACAAAGAAGAAATTGCAGCAAATTAGTTCCAGTCATATGTTTTTTCTCTCTTTCAAAACAGACAAAACTATGTTCAAAAATTAGACTTCAGGCGAACTCTTTAAATTTTTTTTTAGCACAGGCTACCCCAGTAACATCATGTCATTTTTATTAGAGACATATGCGTGGCCCATGAATTACCTCATTCACACTTATTATTCTGATTGAAGGCATAATTTCTTCCTTGAGAGAATACTAATGAAGATGTTCATCCCAAAGGCACTCTACCAAATCTGTTTGAAGTTTAAATTGAGATATTTCAGATCAATAGAACATAAAATGGCTATAGCTTTATATATATAAATTAATGTATTTATGAATAAGCATTATAATAAAGATGACAGACAGGAGAAGTTTGAATAGCTACCCATTGCTTTTGTTAAATGGATGTCAATGTCCCTGCAGTTTTTCCTCCTTGGCTTCATTACATGCCTCAAAATTCATAAAATTACCCAGAAATCCTAGAAATTATGAAGATTTAGGTCCTGATCCTAAAACCAACTCTTCATATATTACTTTTCTATACAGTTGAAAGTCAAGAAGCCATTTTCTAATTTAAAATTATTTTCTTCTCTACAACTGTTCATTTTTAATAGAAATAAAGGCATCTGTTTTCTCTTGAAGTTTCCCACTGGAATCTTTCAGTCTGTGTAGGTATTTTGGATATTCCAGAGAATTCTGATTGGCACTGGATGCTTATCTTTAGGGCTCTAAGCCTTACCTAACTCTTGTTTATAATTTTGTGTGAAGACACATCCAGAACAGAGCTCAAACCTTGCACAGAATCCATTAATTTATCTCCAGTAAATAAACTTTGTAGCTCCTGAAGTACTGTGAGTATGCTGTAGGTGATAGCCTTAGTCAATTTGAAACAGCATGAAAAGACTTCAAACAAGAAATGGAAATAAAGTTATTATTAGAAGAGGAAAATCAAAATTTAAAAATGTGAAAATTAAAAAACAGTAATAGAAGGATTAAGTTATGGCAACTGTATTAGCATCTAGTTATGACATTTCAATAGCTATAACTATTCCTGGATGATATTTCATGAATGTATTTTAGCATTCATGGGCTGATTCATAGAGTCATAGAATGGTTTTGGCTGGAAGGAACTTAAATATCACCTAGTTCCAACCAGCCTGCCATGGCTAGGGATGCTACAGAACAGATGATCTTGCTCAGAACCTCATCCAACCTGGCTTTGAATACTTTCAGGGATGGGACTTCCACAGCTTCTCTGGGCAACCTTTTCCAGTGCCTCACTATGCACTAAGTAAAGAATTTTTTCCTCAGTCTAATCTAAATCTCTTCTGTTTTTATTTAAAATCATTCCCCTGGTCCTATCAATATCTTTCCATTTAAAAAGTCCCTCTGCAGCTTTATTATAGGACCCCTTTAGATACTGAAATGTTGCTGTAAGGTCACTCTGGTGCTTTCTTTTCTCCAGGATGAACAATTTCAGGTATCTCAGCCTGTCTTCACAGGAGATAATTTTATTTGATAGTTAACAGGCTAAGAGGTATGTCTAATAGTTTCAGCAAAGTTCTTTGGAACACAACAACTGTGCCAGTTGCTTAGAACAAGATGACCTGTTACTTAACTTGAAATTTATGCTGATTCAATAAAACGAATGCATCTCAAAATTTTAAAATCTGATTTTAGGCAGAATGCAGTGTTGCGTTGTTTTCCCCGGTCCCGGGCAGCTCTGGAGAGCTCGGAAAAGGCGCTGCTTCTCAGTGGGACTGGGGCGCCGCTTGTCCTGGGTGTTGCTTCGTTCCGCGCACCAGGGTGGGGCTGGCTGCGTTCTGTTGCCGGCATGAGGGGCGAGACAAAGAGGGAATGAATGTCCAATCTGTCCACGCGGTTAGCTGGAAGGTTTTATTTGCCACTGGGATCTGCGATGGAGAACTGCGGCTTGCTCCCTAGCACCGTGTGGACAAAATGGGACTGGGGGCGCTCAGGATTTTATAGGGGGCGGGCCGAGGGGGGCAGAAGCCCCCTCGCCCAATGGGGGCAGGCTACAGGGGAGTGACGTGGACCGGGGTAACCAACGGGAACACGACAGGGGCGGACACAGGGCTCCGGGACGAACGGGGATGCGGGGATGGGGTAACAGACACTGAACTCTCCGGAGTGGACAGAGGGATGGTTACAGGAGTGGCATGGTGATGCTCCAATGGTAAGAGACTGGAAGTGGACCACCGTGGGGGAGGGGGGGACAGGGGTGTACAAAGGGGTACACAGCACTGGCTAACTAACAAATATCAGAACCGCTAATCTGAACCCAAACCCGGGATGCAACAGCAGAGCACTTTTTTGTTCATTTGTTTTAAATTTACTTACTATAAGAGTAGTTATCTAGGAATAGATTTAATTAATTTAAATTTTAATCTTATAATACTTCATTAAAATAATTAAAAGAGAAATAAATTTACTTAATTGGTGATCTTTCCAACTGCATGCTGAATCCTGGGGGTGTACTAACCTTAATTGGAAAGCCTGTTTTCCTTGATGTTATGCTGCATCTTCTTTTATGCAGCAATCCATTTAGCTGCTTTGTGATTACTCTCCTCCTAAAGTTAAAGGTAGAAGCACACTGCATTTCTAAAATTGAGAAATACATCATAAAAGGAGGAAAATTCATGTTTCTATTCAGCTCAAGAAAACTGAGAAGACAAATGAATACTCTTAACCAATTTCCATCATTTCAGATATGTAATTTCAGAACTGAATGAGGGCAAACGTGCAGCTGGATTATTCTGGCTTGTCTCCTGGTGGCAACTTGAAAAGCATCAGTAACTGAATCTCAGAGCATTAGATTAATATATACCAGAACATAATTTCTTAGAATGATTTTGGTTATCTCACTCTAGCAGTTCTAAATCTAAGTTTAATCTCTGTCTATGTTGGAGGGATGTTGCATGCCGGGTTGGTTCAGTTAGGGGTTTTAATAAATGTTAGTTGGTTGGTTCTATGTACCCCCTTCTTCCTCTCACAATGGTTCACTCCAAGGTACTTACCATTGGAGCTTTCCCATGTCAGTCTTGTAGTCACCCCCTGTTCATTCCTGAAAGTTCTGTGACAGTCACGCCATCCTTGTATTCCTATTTGTCCCAGAACCCTGTACCCACCCCTGTTGTGTTCCCATAGGCTGCCGTGGTCCACGTTGATCCCCTGTTGCCTGTCCCCATTGGGCAAGGGGGGCTTCTGCCCCTATCTGCCTGCCCTCTATTTAACCCCATGCTCCCTTTTTCCCGGCACCATTTTGCCCATGCGCACGCCAGGAGATGGCTGGCCCAGCCATCGCGGCGGCTACACAGGAAATAAACATTCTCCAACCACACAGGACAAGGTGTGCCTCCCTTGTCCCTTTGTCTCCTCTCAGTGCTCGGCTACTAAACCGGCAAACCCACAAGGAGGCTCAGCCTTAGAGATCTGCACATGTGGCAGCCCTAGTCGCACCCAAAGGGCAGCGCTAGCTGGGCTTCCAAGCCGCCCAAGACTGGGGTGAGA
The DNA here is from genome assembly GCF_024509145.1 of Vidua macroura. NCBI lineage: Eukaryota > Metazoa > Chordata > Aves > Passeriformes > Viduidae > Vidua > Vidua macroura. The sequence goes on along the minus strand of NC_071572.1, from coordinate 46,986,205 downwards.
AAAACCAAAGCCGCAGAGGGAGAAAAGTTTAAAAATTATTGAGTTATCATGGATTTCTTCTTTATAAAAATTCAAATATCTTAATTATAGACCCACTTCTTACCCCAAATCACTTTACAAAGGGGGAAATATGGAGAATGTCTTCCTATATTACTGCTTAACTCTACTTAATGCCACAACAAGTATCTCACATTTAATAGAGTAATTCCAGTGAGAAAGAGAGTAACAGAAAGAGTGTTCTGTTAGCTCCTGATCCAAGAATTCATTGGATAAGCTGAATAAGTAAGGGAATATTGCTTTTCTAACTTTCAGCATTTTTTTTTCCTTTTGCAAGGCAGTTATAGACAATTTAATTCTACCATCAGAAAACCAAGTCAGAAAACCAGAACTTTACTGCTGGCAACCAAGAAATACCTTATTCAGATTTTTATCAAATATTTCAAGAATTCTGTGTATACTTTGTAACTAAAAAGAGATAATTGAGGAAGCTGAATAATTTCATTAAAACATTAGCACAACTTCTAACATGTATGCTTTCTATAACATGTTATTATGCAAAACAGAAAGATTCTTCAAAGTAATAAGTGTTATTTTACAGTAACATCTTTACTGAGTATTTGACTAAGGGGTTGGTTGATCTGGTATATAGGATTTTAGAGAAAAGAAGAAAGAGAAAAGATAGAGCAGTTTCTGGACCATGTCTGACTGTTCACTGACATTTCATAATTTTTGTACTTGTTGTATTATGACATATACAAACAGCACAAAAGCTGTTTGCGGCGTGGGTTTTCGCTCTCCCCGGCTGCACGCGGCTCTTGGGAGCCTGGCTGTGGCATAGCTTCCACATGCTGCCGGGGTTTGCTGCCCCGGGTTCCCGGACACGGCTCCGTGTCTCGGGCGCGTGGGCTGGCCAGCCTCTGTTACCGTGTGCTAGGGACCCGGCAAAGAGGAAAGGAATTTGTCCATTTACTCTGTGCTTGGCAGGAACGGTTTATTGGTCACGTATGGCGCGGTTTGATGGAAGGACGCGACCGCTCCCGGCACTCGCATGGGAGAAAATGGCGCCTGACTGCCAGCGGGATAGGGCTTTATGGAGGGGCGGGGCGAGAGGATCCACGGCCTGCCAGCCAATAGGGGCGGCTGCCATGGCGGTGACGCCAGCAACAGTGACCAACCAGAGAACCCCGCAGGGGTGGGCACCGAGCCTTGGGCTGAGCGGGATTGTGTGGCTCGGGGTGGCCAGCACGGGGTTTCCCAGGGCCGGACGGCAGGGTGGTTACAGGAGCGGCACAGGGGTAAGAATCCGGCAGCGGGCAGCGTGGGGCCAGAAACCGCGGGGGGGAACAACACGGGGGAAACGCGGGATTACAGAACTTATGTTAAAATAAATTAAAAACCCTAATCTAAACCCAAACTCCGGGATGCAACACTGTTATTGTCTCTCTAGTAAACAACCCCATTTCCACATAGATTCCTTTCTAAAACATAGAAAATTAGTATTCTGTTTAACATATCAAAGGAAATACAGTTTCAAGCATCATATGTAGAAAAAGTAGATAAATATGAAGAATGTGATCACATAAATCACACAAAAAATAGAAATCAGTGGGAAGCAGAGTGCATCAGAGAAGACATGAAACAAATAAAAGGGAAAGGTGTCAATCGAATTCAGTAGAACATCTTTTGAACAGAATATTAGCTTGGCTGGAGAACATCACAGTAAATTAATTACCTAAATAGAGGAAAAGAAGAAGAAGATTTAAGATGCTCAGATTACTATATTAGTCTTAGAACTTAATTATACCCATACTGTTTTCTAAATTATAAGTGAAAAAATATATGATATAATTATTTTTGGTTTTCCTTCCTTAAATTTAAGTTTACTAAAATAGTAAATGAACAAGAATATAACTATTTCATAAAATTGTGATGACATAACCAGGTACACGATGAGACTTTTCCATAAGAGTATAAAAAGTAGGACTATCCAAGGAGCAAATACAAAAGGTAACATGCTGGACCACACACATTACAGAAAAAGAAAAAAACAGGTAATTCCAAGGAATTAGAAACAAGTAGGAAATCATTCCAACTACACAAAATGACTGCCAAAATTGAGACAAATGTTAACACTATTAGGGACAGACCAGAATCCCTTTTTCTTGGGAGTGGGTAAAGAAGATAACATATCAAGAAAGAAGAGAAAACATGGAGAAGAAAGAAATTTACTTCTGTTTTCATTTGCTTTGTAGGGAACTCTCAAGCTTGGTCATGTTAAGAGTAATCAGTACTGTAGTCATCAGTACTAACTGTATGGCATGAATTCCATAGTACTGCTCACCCACAGCCAATGTGGTATAAGCTTGTTAAAGACTGATACTTTTGAATGCATAGTAAATATTGATATAGTGGATAGGTATCCTGTATGAATGCATAGCAACATGATCTAGTGGAAAGTATCCTTGTCCATGGCAGTTGGAAATAGATGATCTTTAAGGTGTCTTCCAACAAAAACCTTTCTATGATTCTACAATTCTATACTGAATGAAAATTGGTACATGAAGACAACCTTTTCACATGCCCAAGGAGTGAATGACAGGAGGCTTTTTCTCTGACATCCTAATGCCCAGATATTTTGAATTTTAAATATACCTTTATTCTTATTGCTACAGTATTTTCTGAAGGAGCAAAAGCATGAAAAGACACAGGAGTGGAGCAGATGGGATAAAAGAAGTGGAAAAAGTCCTGATTTCTGTATTATTCATCAAAGTTGAGTTGTCTTTTAATCTCTTAGCTTAAAACACCCCTTTACATTTCTAATGCCTGTAAGAGGTAGAATTTGGGCTATAATTTCTACACACTTGTAAAATGTCTTTTCTCTCTTTTTCAGTTTTGCTATTTAACTTTTATTCAGAATTTCTGTGTTTCTCCTACTGCAGACAATATTCCTTCCAGTTCTCTTTCACATATATTTTGAAATACAGCTGATCACTTAACATCCAAAAATTTTTGACACAAGCATTTCTTTTCACAAGCCTCCCTCTTTTCACTACTCTTATCAGTATGACTACTTTTGCATCTTCTCAGTACTTATACTGTTGTTATTGAAGTTACTGTTTTAAATAAAATTTATTCCCCAAACTGAACATCACAAATAGCCTCTCCTGGCTCAGTACTTTTTAAAACTTCAAAAGGAGGGAGGGGACAGGAGGGGAGGAGAGGAGAGGAGAGGAGAGGAGAGGAGAGGAGAGGAGAGGAGAGGAGAGGAGAGGAGAGGAGAGGAGAGGAGAGGAGAGGAGAGGAGAGGAGAGGAGAGGAGAGGAGAGGAGAGGAGAGGAGAGGAGAGGAGAGGAGAGGAGAGGAGAGGAGAGGAGAGGAGAGGAGAGGAGAGGAGAGGAGAGGAGAGGAGAGGAGAGGAGAGGAGAGGAGAGGAGAGGAGAGGAGAGGAGAGGAGAGGAGAGGAGAGGAGAGGAGAGGAGAGGAGAGGAGAGGAGAGAAGCATTATGACTATTTTTTCATTTTCAGAATTTATATTACTTATAAAACTTCATTTTACATATTCTGTATTGTGTATACTTTTCATAGAAGACAAAAAATGGAGAGCATGGAAAATAATTTAATTAGCTGATTTTTCTCTTTAGAAAACTGTCATTGTTCTTAGTAGAATAATTTTTATAAAGCATGAAATGATTGTCTCTAGCTTGTCAATAAATGGAGTAATTTATTCTGGTTTTATAGTCCAAAACTCTTCAACTCCTAAGCTTAGCAAGTTTCACTTCTGATAAGAACACTAGTATAGTACTTTCCAGCTCTGATAAAAATGTTATTACAATGTTTTACAGTATTTTGCAAGATATGATCCCTAATTCTAACTCAATTCTACACTCAGCCTTATCAGACAGAGAAAACTAATAATTAGAAAGACAAAGGTCAAAGATAGGCACGCTTGCAGTCTTAATTTGGAAGTTTCTTAATAGCCATTCAGAAAATATAGTATCAGTGAAACAACAACAACAACAACAACAACAAAGGTTTTGACCTTATAAAGTGACCAAAGAAACAAAATAGTGAATTTATAGCTAGCTTACACTACCAAAAAATAAATGCTTTTATAGCAGGCATACACAACCAAAACAATATGTGCACTTCAGCTCCAGATTACAGACATATACATGTAATTGTCTCTTAACAACTGATCAGCTACTAGAGTATTTATTCAACTGCCTACGCAGAGACATAAAATGCAATTTGAAGTTCTCTAAGGTATCTGAGACATGTACATGGTACTAGTATGTGAAAAAGGACCTATAGAAAACTGAATTTCTACAGGAGCTGCTGCAAGCTGTGAGAGCTTTTCTCTAATGTTCTTATTACCCTTGGATGCCACGCTGAGAAGATGAACTGTGTCTGTTTCAGGTGACATAGATTTCTGTACTGACTGCTTTCTGACTGAATACAGTGTAATCCTGGATTCTTACTCTTCATGTAGATGCTTGCATGAAGATGACTATACTCGTGTTAAAAATCTGAAACTCAACTACAAACATAAAGTCAATTAATTTCACCTAACCTTAACTAACTTATAGCTAGGTATCTAACCTACTGGAGTGATTTATGGATTTAATAATGTACTTATATATATTTAATATTGTTTTATTGGCTGCAGTGTAGCTGAGATACCCAGAGGGGACCAGCAGATAAAAAATTACATTTTTCTGCAGAGGCAGTTGGATCTCAGTCAGAACATCCCAACAAATCTCAGGTGACAAATTTCCAAAACTTAAGCAATGGATCAAGCTGCTATAGCTCATTCATGATGAATCTGCTGTGATAGTCACCTCTATATGGTGATGTATCCACTCCCAAAACACCTAGTAATGAAACAAGGATGTAATTAAGTCCATCTTAGATAATTCCTTGAAAATAAAAAAGGCTAGTGGTGCTTCAGAAGAGTCATTGACTGGAGAGAAAGAACCTAGAATAAGGATAATTGCTCCTTACTGTCTACAGTTTGGTGAGTACATCCCACTTTAAAGTTTTGAAAAATGAATTCACCAGAGCAAGTCAGTATATGCAAGTTGTAGAAAAAATAAGGTGGAATTCTATGGAGTGGACAGTCACTTATCTGTCTATCCATCTGTAAAAAGACTGTCCATGACTGGAAGAATACTCAGGGTCTATGCACAGTCAGGTATATGCACATAAAAGGTAAAATAAAGGCTAGAAAGGAAAAGCGGAACAGAACAGATGGTATGATCAATGCAAAATTTTGGTGATACTACCTAAGTAGTTAGATATGGATGAAAGGATTTCTGAGTTTATGCAGACACTCTTGGAGGTTTTGCTTATTTGTGATGTTTGAAAATCTGGAATATTAAAAGATGGATTGAATTATCCTTTATGAATTCATTTCTTCGAAATACCAAGAAGTTAATATTACTTTTGTTACATTTGCTGTAAACATGATATGGATGCCTGATAGCACCGATCTCAAAATAAAATTTAAACAATATTACTACAGGGTGAATCCACTTTTCTAATAACTTTTACTACTAACAATGCTGTATTTACTATTGGATTGAATAACACTAACCAACAAGTAGGCTAGAGCAAAAAATAAATTCCCAAGGATTATATGAGATTACTTTCTGAGTAGTGGTTTTCAGAGGAGATTTCTTCTGTTTGTAGACAAAGTTCTTCTGTTCTTTGACAAAGTCTTAAGGAGTTTCAGCATTTCAAGTATCATATTTCTGTAGTGAATCATCACCTAGAGAAGATTAATTTTGCTTCATGATTGTCATATGAAATACAGGAATCTAATCTGAACTATGTAAGGGATTCCTCTATATCTACTCAATGGTTTTTGGTGTAGTTACTCTATTCTCAGTTAGATGCGAATTATACCTTGAGCATGTGACATGTCAAACAATACACAAATAAAGCTTTCACTCCCAACCTCCACCACCAAAGGCTCTTTTGAGGAATTCTGAGACTGCTGTTGGTCATAATGGTAAGAGAAAGACTGGAAAAAGGAGATTAAAACAAATATGAGAAAAATGATTGCAGAGTATACTGTACTGCTGCATTTTAACAGTTAAAATATCTATTCACATCTGTTGTGGAGAAAATATTCCTTTAAACATAGATTCCTTAGGATAGCCACAACCACAGAAAAGTCAGTGCAAGAAATTTATTTGTATTATAAATACTTATCTTCCTCCTGAGCAATTCCTATTAGCCATGCTCTGCTTTAGTATTTATGAATTCAACCCACCTAGATATTAATATACTTGATAGTGGTAATAACCTGTTTTGTAAAATCTTGTTTGTGTGCCCTAACCTGTTATCAAACAAAATCCTATTGACAGAAGGGAAAACAGTGATACAATTTCAAAGACTGTGATGATAGAAGACTTTGTGATGATCATTTACTCTTATGCCCTGTAAAACACAGATGATAAGATAAAGTTTATTAATTTCTACTTCAAATCCCATGCTTTGTGTAATTTATTTTTTAAAACAAACAAACATTTGTTCTCGATGCATAGTGTGAAGTTATGGGAAAGCTAATTATTACCCTTGATAACGTGGTCCAATGGCTATTTGCTCCAACTCTGCTTCAGCATCTATTAATTTTCCCGTTTTAGCTAGCTAATCAACATGAGGTTGCTTTGCTTAATGACAATTTGACTTTTCCCCCTCTAATTTCTGTCCATAAGCTTTGTGCCATATTTATCGTTTATCCATTTGGTTTTGCAAACAGCCTGTTACACCATACGAAGTCCAGAGAATTACAGTACTTTAAGTACAAATCAGTAGAATTTCTTTCATTATTCTCCAGTTTCAATTCAGAAGGAAAAAAAAAAGTGTGGACAGGCTTTAATATCACATAGCATTAAATGTAGTTAAGGAATCATGCTTTCCATATCTAAGTAAAAAAAGGCAAAAATATGACTGATGTCATAACCAACTGTGCTTGACACTCTCATCTGTCTGAGTAAGTATCTGGTAAAAAGCAATTTTGACTACAAATACAGATCAATGCTAAAAGTCATAATTCTAAATCGCAGGTGACACTTACTGAAAAATAAAACGCATGTCACTGTCAGTCTTCATTGATATTTTAAAGCTTTTCCTTTGTTTCATATACTGGTATTACTTCCAGCTATGTTGTTATATTTGTCTGAGTTTGAGGAGATTTAATGTTTGTATATGATAATTAAAATGTTCATGTTTGGTACTCGGGTGAGGATTGGACTAGACAAGTTAATAGATACAAGAGGCAAAGCTGAAAAAAGTTTATAATCCTTTTTAGTTGCTTATGAAAGAAATGGGACTGGTGAGCAGAGAAGGAAACAAGTACTTCAAAGGAGGAGAGAAAAAGATTATGGACCCAAACTCACTTCACTCTTTTATGGAATCTTTCACAGTATTTAGTCTGCTTTTTGTCTGTTAGGTCATTTGATTCTCCATAAAACAGGAATCATAAAAAATCCAATCATTCAGTCACTCACTGATGTCTTGGAATACAGAGGCAAAAGTAATCTAGAGATAACTAGGCACAGCTGAAGAAAATTAAACAGTTTTCTCAATGGCATCGCTTGGCTAGCACTTCCTTAAAATGGGCAAGAGGCAGGGGAGGGAAGTAGCCTTTTTGGATGGATACAGAGTAATTTCTTGCCCAAATTCAGGATGATGAGGAGCAACACCAAATGGCAGGGTTCAGTGTGGCCATTAGATCAAAAAATACAAGTTTGCATGATATTCTGGTGTACCCTATACTTTGGGAAAAGAGATGTACCAAAGCACCTGAATCCTTACCTAATGGGATGTCTGTGTAGGACAATAGATTTTGACGTAAATTTTAACTCTTTCTGCATACTGCGTGAAGATGTTTTATTTCCCCGCAAACTATTCATACAGTATATCTCCTTTAAAGTAAAGAATGAAAATATTTTCTATGTATTAGTGCAAGTTCCAAGAAGACAGTTATTGCTTCAATAATAGGAGTGAAAATTTAAAGAAAAAAATATGAATTTCAAGTAACTCCTTAAGAATGACAGTCTTGTGAAGAAGGTGTTTATTTCATCTCTCTACACACTAATAACGTGGATTAGGGATTAGGGATAAGGGATTTACTCATTTTATTCTCCACTTATTTGCTGTCTTGAAGCTGGCAACCGTTAACACTCCTAATTATTGTGTTAGAACATTAATTCCTAAGAATTCAAGAGAATTTATTTCAGAATTATTGTAAATTGGAAATACCTAATGCTATTTTTATACCTAATTCCACAGACAATTCCTGATTGCTCTTTCTTTTAGAAATACATTTTAGCATGGGCTATTTTTTTCCTAGTGCTATAGCAGAAGTTAAACAGTTTTGAAAAATTAGGACAATAATGTAGAATACCATTAGCCAGCATGAGAGACAGTTATAACTTTTAATCTAACCTTGAACATAACAGAACATGAACTATTATATTCTAATATATGAATATTAGAATAGAAACACTTATTCCTTTCTCTCACCTTTTCAAAAAATCTCATGAAGATAAAAATTAATTGTATTTCAATACACTTAGCTGAATAGTTTTTTGTCAAATTAAATTAATAGAAAAATTATGCTTTTTTCACTTTTTTAAAATAATATACCAAGACTCCAATGAAATGTATTCCAATTTGGAATACAAGCTATTTTTATAGCAGTTATAGCCATCAAAACCAGTTTATTTTGGAAAGTGAGATTTGGGAATTGGTTAATTTTTTTATCATAGAACCTGTGACAATGTATTTCTTTGCCAACTGCCAAGCAAATGTAAAAAACGTATTTGAACATTTATAATTTATATAAAATTTATGAGAAATAAGCAATTTCCAGTAATAAAAATAAATAAAATACTATAACCTGACATTTTATAAGAAATTAAATAAGACAAAATATTAAGAAAGCAAGTACAGAAGAAAGCCAATCTCTAAAACTTAAGCATCCAGAAATTTATGCAATATTAGCATTGGATTGGCCACAGAAAATTATCTATTTGTCTTTGAGGGATCAGTGCCTCATTTAATTCTGTATATCTGCTCTAGGATCTTCTGGATACTAAGTTGTCCTTTTGACATCCTTTTGCTCAGAGAGATGTACTATCAGAATTGAAATAAATAAGAAACTCATAGGTGAAGTATTGTTCAAAAATTCTCTTAAGAATCATCAATTCTGTATTTGATTTTCAGTTTCCTCATGACACAAATGTGTGGAATGAAATTTAGATATACTACTAGACTGTATTGATTGAATAGCATCAGTTTAAATTACAAAAAACATGTCAGTGCCTTAAAAAGCTTTTTAATTCTGGGTAAGTTTTTGGTAGAAAAAACTTGGTGCTGAAAAAAATTGGTACTACAAAAATGAAAAAATAAAATCTATGTTTAAATTGTTATATCCAGACATTGGTTAATTTTTAATTTATAATGACTTTAAAATAATCAAGTAATTACTAGATCTGGCTGTTATATGGAATCTTTTGCAGTTTTTAGTCTGTTTTGTCTTCAGAGTTATTCATATTACTTGTGATGACTATTAGCATTTTCTTTTTTAATGTACATTCCCTAGAAATAACTTCCTTTCTGTTTAATTAAATAAACACGCTGAAGTCATCTCACTTCCAGCATAGTTGCACCTCAAGAGATTATGCACTGAGGTGCATAATCCTTTGCCATCTTCAGCTGCATTCACTCCACTAAAAATGAAAGATGGCTTAACTCATTTATTCACTAGGGAGAAACAGGCACTATTATGGTGTTTTGCCTTCCTATCAAAAATAAAATTATTAAGGATAGTAATCAGATAAAAAAAAAAACCAGGAATTTATAACACATACACAAAGGTGAAAACCAGAAAATTTTGGTTTTTACTTTGATCCAAGTAAACATTACAATTTCATACAAGTATTTTAGGGTATTCCTTGCTGTGCTGACATTTTACTGTGATTTGCAGTGGTGTCACTGTCCCAGATTTATCTTTGCTTTTGCTTTCATGCTGTGATGATCCATGGAATACATCCTATAAGGATGTCTTATCATTCCAAGAAAATGTCAGATGTTCTAAGTAAAAATGAAATAATCAAGATTAAAAAAAAATAAAAGTATGATTCTTATTTTTTAATTATAGAAAAATTACAGGTTTCTCTTTTAGGAATAATGAGCATGATTAAAACAAAATTTATAAAACCACATATCAAATCCAGAATTGTAAAAAAATAGTTTTTCAAAACAGGAAAAATGTTTGTGAGGAGAAAAGTAATCCTTTAGAAATCTTGTATATACATTTATATTTGCTAAAAGTATTATTTGAAATGTCAGATCTTTAACTGCCTTATTAGTAATGGAAGAATTTAGTTCTCGCACCTACCAATTACAAAAGTGATTGTTTTTCCAAGTTCTAACCTTCAGAGACAGAAAAACGTGTGCCTGCAAATGTTTAAGACTGTGACACTGAATAGAATTAAATTTAAAAATATTTCTAAATAAATTAAGGAGGATTTTTCTTGGGAAAACTAATTCTATGATAACTGATTAAAATGAAGAATAATAGCAAAACTGTTTTCATAATACTACGTATTGTATGCAACTCACCCACTTCCAAAAGGATTTACTATGTATGGATAAACATCAATAGTAAAATCTATACATCCAAAAGTAGTAATGTAAAACATTAAAATCCTGTTCTAAAACTTAGCTGAGTTCTTTACTTATTCAATGTAGATTAAAATAATTAATTTAAGGATTAATTTAAAAATGGGGCATGTAAAATGACTTGTGCTTAGCTTAACATCTGCAGATATCCACATTTGTCTTGTATATTAGGAAAGATTCTTGCTGCTCATGTTTCTAATTTTTTGAGATTATGAAATTTATCAATGTTTATGAAATTTACCAAAAAAAGGAAAAACAATAAACAAACAAACAAAAACAAAAATTAAAAAGCAACATCAAAGAAAGTTTATGTTTTCAATGTTATTTCTGTGCAAATAATTTGATTTGTTAAGGTGAAAGGTTTTCCATAAAGATTAATATATGGAACAGTTCCATGTCATGACAGCTGTTTGCTCACTCTGCTTAAATTTTTTTCTCTCTTCATTGTGGGCTAGTCACTACATTACTAATTTAATTATGCAAATCTTTGGGCTTAGACTTCAATTGGAAGTCCTCCAACATGGTTTTCAGGTTCAAAAGAACAACTACTTTTCAATAGGCTCCTCTTAACCATGATCCTGACTATATTTTGCTGAAATCTCAACTCAGCATTCACCACCACTCCTGTATCTAGGTACTTTGTGCACACCTGTTTTCCATCTGTGTTTTCACTCATTCCATCTCCTCAGTGTCTTACTTTCTCTATAAAATTGACTTACAGTTCACATTCTTGCCAGACGTTTCTTCCAGTATTAACCAATGCCTACATTATTATTATTCTGGGATAAGGTCTTGAACTTATGGTTGATGGTACATTGTAAATTACTGTAATTATCATGAAGTATTGGAAAGTTTTGAAGATATGCCTGCTAATCACACTCCTTTAATACTCTCTCTTTTTTTTCTTGCCTCCTACTTCACTGCATATCACTGAACTTAATTATTTTGTAACTAATATTTTTTCATTTTATATTGAGAATATTGCAAGCTTTCTCTAATTCTATGTATGGTCTTATATCTCTCGCCTATAAATATTAATGCAACCATTGAGAAAAGTCCAGACAGAAATTAATGTGGGCTGTCAATAAGTAGTCTAAAACCAGTTATATAAGAAAAGTAATCTGAGATACTTATATATGTTCCACCTATAAGTAATACAGAAAGATTAATATCTTCAAAGAGTGTCAATTTCTCTACTGCTGTTGCCTGGATTTTCTGCTGGGAATGCCCTAACCCTCTCATCACCCCAGGTAATTGTTTAGTGTATTTTCTTTTCAAAATAAATATTTTTAATTATTGGCAGCATGTTTACCCCATGAATTTAAATTCTGGGCAGTAAATACCCTACATTTCTTTTATTTGTCCTTGTAAAAATGTATGTATGTACATACATACTATGTACATATAGTTTACATAATACAAACCAAAAAAATCAGCATTGAAAGAAGGGGTGTGGGGGGTTAACCCTCGTAGGAATTTTCCAGTCTTTGCATTTCAATTAGATTAATTTTCTGAATCTCTAAACAAACTGCTGATGAGATCCAGGTCACTCTGCCAATATAAAGACCTATAATTGCAAGGTTATTATGATCCATTAATGAATCAATAAAGCAAAATAATATCAACAGGATATAAAAATAACATGTTTTCATATGTAACTGTCAGGGTCCTATGTTAAAGTTTCCAAATCAAGCTGTTCTATTTATAGGTACAGATAATGATGCAAAGAATTTGTAGCCTAGCCAGGATGTAGAGGTTCAGAAACACAGTTATTGTAAACAGGCCAGCAGATGCTAACATCAATCAATGCCTAAGGAAGGAATTAAAGATAAACCAAGTCCAGTGTTATTGTATAATCCTTGTCAGGAAAAAATAATGTTTTCTAAAAATCTATGAAATAAACTCACTATTTTCCTAAAACAGATTTTCAGGAATACCTTGTCTTTTCTCAGATAATTCAGCGCAAAAAGGCTGATGAAAGATCTGCAACCCAAGTCCTGTAAGGAGCAGCTGAGGGAGTGTGGATTGTTGAGCCTGGAGAAGAGGAATTTCAGGAAGCAACCTTAGCCAGCTGAGGGTTGGGCTCTGCTCCCAGGGAAGCAGCCACAGGACAAGAGGACAGAGCCTTAAGCTGTGCCCGGGGGGGTTTAGGCTGGCCATTTAGAAGAAGCTCTTCACGGGAAGGATTTGGATGGGTGCTTGTCTTATCTGCTTCTCTTTCTCTTTCTACAAAATGGAAACTGGAAATTATTGTTTGACTTTTTTTTGTCCCTCATTTTTAAGGCTAGGAAGTATAAACTTCATCACAACACAAATAATAGTCTAAATCAGTGGTCTCCCAAACTGTTTATCATCACCCTTGTCAGTGAAAGCTGTAAGTGTATTTATTTATACATTTTACCTGTACTATGTACTATTGAAATTCTAGTATTTTCTTCCTAAACCACAATGAATCAGGCTTTGCAACCTTGCCTGAACTCCAGATTGCAGCCTACTTATCTAGGTGGGGGGGAGGAAGGAAACAAAATTACTTCAGTAAATTTAATTTTTTTTTTCAGGACTGGGGTGTGGTGGGGGAATAAATTAACAAAAAAAAACCCCAAAAAATTATTGTTTGTTTCTTCAAGAAGACTTAAAATCCGTTTAACATAATTAAGTCTTCAAATTCTGTGTGAGAAGATAAGAAAGTTAAAACAAATACCTTTGAATACGCTCTCAATCAAAATAACAAAACAGATTGAATCAATTTAATCTTGAAAAGACATGTACGCTGAAGTCTCTCTATCATATTCCCACAACAGGAGTTTCATTGAAAAATATTATCTGTTCTGCTGAAGACACAATCTTTTTGGCTTTCATCCAGAAACAATTGCTTTCCTTTCCTATGCACAAAACATTTCATGTATTTCTGTACACCTTCAGAAAAGTAATTTTAAAGTTATTTCCTGTATTGGCATCCTAGCTAGTAATGGCAACCTAAGATTAAGACTTCTAAGATTATCAAGAATTCATTGGTAAAAACTGCTGTGTCAACTTCAGTCTCAGCGGAAGAGAGGTCTATTGTTAACATCAGTGCTCCTATTTTGTAGTGTTAGATTTTTTAGTTCAGGTACTCAAATTTTCAGTGTATTTTGTTTTGGCCAGAACTACAGATCTAATAACCAGGAGAGGAGATGAGGCTACAATTAGAGAACTATAATTGTTCATTAAAGTCCACTTATCTCAAATATTACATGAAAATTTCAGTGGCTACCCCTCATATATATTTAGTTAGATAATCACCTGTTTGTTCTTTGTGAGGTTTCACACAATTCAGAATCTGAAAATATTTATAGATGTATTAGTTTTAATAGATATGTTATCACAAATTTGGCTGATAGCATGCTAGGCTTCACTAAATCCTTTCAGACTATCAGATAAAAGTCAAAATTACTACTAAAACACTTCAGAATGTCAGCGATTTTGGAGGAGCTGATAGATTATCTGTTTCTGAATCTATTTGGCAATAATGAAACAAAATCCAAAATAAATATTAAAAAAAAGACAAAAAAAACATATTTTAAAATATTTTTTCTGTATATTACTCGGGGTTTTTTTTCCTAATTTTTCTCTTCAACCAAGCTCTTTGCAGAAATATTGAGTGCTGAGAATCTTCATATTATACTTATGTTCTTAAGAATGTATATGACCTTAAAATGTCCCTCTGAATTATACTGTGTTTCTGCTTGAATGTAAATTTTATTTCAAATTTCAGTCTATTTATATCATCCAGTTTTCATATTTTTATATTTGACTAGGAGTTACTTTCTTGTTAAGCTCAAATTCAGTCATAAATGAAAACATTATAGCACCAGATCGTTGTCTTCATGAATGTAATTGCTAATTTAAGTATGTATATTATTTATTAATAAGTTGAATGATATACTATTAAATGTATTAATTTATAAAATGAAAAAAATATAAATGTATGAAAATTTAGAAAACAATTTAATCCAAGGGTATTTCATGAACATGAGGCAGCACACCTGCTTGTCTAGGCATTCAGTAGTTATTGCACATTATTGAGCTGCAGGAAAAAAAAAATCACAAAACTAAATGAAAGGGGAAATCATATAAAAGAAGAGCAAAATTCCAAGGATATTGTTTTGCATTTCATATTCCCTGAATTGACTATGTAACTCCTTCTTGTGTATCTCATTGGAAAATTTTATGTACGTCACTAGGAGACATTAAAATGGAATTGCAGGTATCCACACCTAAGAGACTGTCCTGAAAACAGCTACTAGAATGTGCAGTCATTACCTAGCCACAAAATCTTGGTATTCTGAAAACACCTATGATTTTGATTTATATTTTTCTCAGGAATCTAAATGTTCTTTTACCTCAAATACCAAACAGAAAAAAGTTCTGGAATAAACTCAAGCCTCAAATGTATTCAGAAATAAGACTTTGCCTTGGGCACATCATGCACCTAATTTGGCAGACATTCTCAGAATACACTTAACAAACAGAGCTTTAGACAAAATACTGCTGTGTTTAAAAGTAATTAATTTTCTTATTAAGTAGTCATCTGAAGGTAGATAGAGGTTTGATTTCTACTTCTGACTGAGTGGTAAATACTGAGTCCCTTTATTTCTTTAGATCCATTTGTTATTTGTACAGTACACTGTGGAAGTCCCAACTAAAAGTGCTCAATTGTCTTTATGAATCTTTGGGTAGTTAGAAGCACAACCATTGATTTAATCTTTCCATTTTAGTTTAACTGCATAAAATAGGCCTTCCACGTTTACAACTGCAACTCCACTGTCTTTGGTACTGGCTCTTCACTTTCCTTCCCCTCCATTTCTAAAATCAATGTGCATAGCATATTGTATTTTTTAGTTTTGTTTAACTTTTCACATTGAAAAGTTAAGTTTAAAATAATTATCCAAATTTTCATTACACTAAAAAGAAATGAAGAGGTACATGGACAGACTGCCGCATAGTGATTACATTCCTTCCATAAATTATAAAATGAAACTAGGTAACTATTAAGACAGAAAGTCCTAGACTTTTAACCTAGCAACATGAATCCTATCCATTTCATTCAAAATAAAAATATACTTGTGGTATGTATTGTGAAAATTTATCATTAATTGATATGTGAAATTTTGGGTTTACCCTGGCCAGTAATAAGCCTCACACAGCTGTTTGCTCACTCTCCATGCAGCGGATGAGGAAGGAAAAAAAGTAAAAATGTGAAAATTTGTGGAAAGGTGAGTAAGGGAAAAGCTATATACTCAAGCAAAGAAACCAAGGAATTAATTCGCCACTTAGATGAGCAGGTGTTTGGCAATCTCCAGGAAAGCAGGGCTCCATCCCACAGCTCTTACTCATGAAGATACACATCATAAATCACAAAAAAAAAAAAAAAAAAAAGCTCATGAAAATCAAACCAAACCAAACAAACAAAAAAACCCAAACAAAAAAAAAAAACCCAAACAAAAATAAAAATAACTAAACAAAAACTAAACAAAAACCTCCAACAACAACAAAAAAGAAGTCATGAGTTTTCATCCATAGATTGCAAGTTTTTCAAGATTATAACTGTTTAAAAATATTAACTTCTTATGCCATTTCTGACCATTTTGTGGTTTTGTTAATTGTTTCTGTTGGGTTGATCTTGTCTGGCTGCCAGATCCCCACCCAGCTGCTCTCTCACTCACCAAGATATGGAGGAAAAAATAAGATGAAAACTTATTGGTCAAGAGAAAGACACTAAGACCACTTGCCAAGAACACTCGGGTAAAACAGACTTGCTTTGGAAGAAAATAAAATTTAATGCCAACTAAATTATACTTGGATATTGGATATGTCACTTGGATAGTGACAGACAAAGAAATTACAACAGCTTTGCTTCAACTTTACTCATTGACTTCCACCTCCCCTGCTTTGAGAGGCCCAGAGGAGATAGGAGGGGATGGTTGTTGTCAGTTCATAACTGTTGCTCTTTGCCACTCCTTTCTTCTCACAGCTTCCCCCTTCTCCAGTGAAGAGATCTTTCCATAAGCACCAGTTCTGCAGGATAAAGCGATTCTGAAGAATAAGTCTCCAGTGGCTGTAGCTCCTGCCAGAAGAACTCAGTCCTTTGTGGCCCTCCATGGGCTGCAGCCTACTTCAAGAAATACCTGTGTGATCCACCATGGTGCTCTCTAATGAGCTTTAGGGAAAGCTTTGATACAGAACCTAGAGCATCTCCTCCTTCTCCTTCTTCTCTGACCTTGATGTTCGCATGGTTGCTCCTAATTTATTTTCTTCATGCCTCACTGCTTATGGGCAACATTTTGCCCATTTCTTAATAAGTCTTCCCATCAAGACCCATGACTGCAGGATTCAGCCATTCACTGTGGTCAGTCTGCTGGAGCCAACTGGAACTGTATCCAACACAGGGCAACCACAGCCTCTTCTCAAAGAGTCCACTTTTGCCACCAAAACCTTGCCCGCTACATCCCATACAACTGTACATCAGTACACTTAAATAATTAGATCAGTTCTGAGAGCAAGAGCAAAGGCTTAATCTAAATTGGTCATTCTGATCAGAGAAACCAATTTCCCAGGCAGAGGTAATTTGCACTATGTAGAATAAATAAGAACACCACAGACAACAATATTTGAAGGCTTACAGATGTGAGAGACTGATTTGTGATAAAGGACACAATGGAGATTTCAATCAATATTTCCCTATTTTTTAAATGCATTCAATAGGAGTGACAAAAATAAAGTAGGATAAAGTTCAAAACAAAAAGATCCCATCTTGATATAGTGAAAACAGCTTCCAAGTAATTTCCTTTGCACAGTGGAAATTATTTTTGTTCCTTAGAAATTGCATAAAGTGGATGATGACTTTTTGAAGTTACTAATTTCTCTAAATTATACCTTATTCTCAAATCCTCTGTGATAGAGGCCAGTCAAAATAGTATCCAAAGGGCACTCACATAGGAAAGCAGCAGAAAGAGTTGTATAAAGAATTTGTGTTCTTTATAAATAGCAAGCATAAGATACTTGTAGATGATATGATAAGAAAAATAGCAGAGTGACTGAAAACAGGTGGAAGAACAGATATGTGTTAAATAATCAAGTGGTAATGCTGAATAGATGGTATGGTTTTGGGTGTCTAGTGACACATGCGTACACATCTAGTGCCATCACTACCAAAGGGTATCTGAGTCTACTTGGCAGATACAGCAGTCTGAGAGACCTTAAAATACTTACTTATGAGCAGAACCAGGAAGCTGAGCAAGATATCCCAGGACATTACAAATGGCACAAGACACCAGTGTATAAATAACTAAACTGGGCATATTCACCTCAATAAGTACATGTTCAGGATACAAGATGTGCTTGTTAAATACTACTGCTTGCGGAAAAATGTTTTGCATTTTGTGGAAAATGAGTCATTTTGTTCCACCCTATTGTAGGATAAGCCTATATTAAAGCTCTACATAGCCTGAACTACTAAAACGCTAGCTGTATCCTGTCTTCAGAGATGTGGGAGGCATGAGCAGGACCTCTAAAAATGTGGGTATTGGAGTAGTGGGTGCTGCTGCCTATAATCTGTTCCCAACAAGCCTCTCCTGTAGAAAAGCAAGTTGAGTTAAGCTTCAGGCAATGCAGTCAGACCCTCACTCAACACTCACTGCAGCTGGCTCAGCGATAGAGGCAAGAAAGGCTCTTTTTGCGGGGTTTTATTCCAGCGAAGTATGTCACACGTGGCTGAAGGGGACCCAGCAAAGAAAAGAGACCAACCATATTCAGAGGGCAGCTTAAGAAGGGGAAGGGGTGGGAAGCGGAGCTAAGGGCGGGGCAGAGGGGTTTGGTCTCCAGGGGAAGGGGGTGGCCCCCAGGGATACCAATCCAGTCAGGGGACAGGGAAAGGAGAAACCAGGGGAAGCTGCATCACAGAGGTCCATTTGCGAGTCTGTTTTTCCCCCCAGGAGGACCAACTCTATGGTAAGTAGTTACTGCCATTGCCTGGGCCGAGGACTTGGGAATTGACCGAGGTGGGAGAGTTCATGGAATGCTACAGACCTCTGTTTTCAGTAGTGTCTTTACTTCTGGGTCATACGATACAACTAAATATGGGGGGTGGGGGGGCAGGAAGGAGACGAAGGAATAGTAGAATGTTATGAGATTAATTGTTGAAAGATGTTCAGTATTGAAGGGTGTTCAAAAAAGTGTTTATTAACATTTTTTAAGTGTGTAGGGTTGTGTTTTATTTACTGGATCGCTGTTAGTAATCCTGGTGTATGGTTCATTGATTGGCAGCTAATTTTATGTCATGATGGAGAGATGAATAAGCTACATCTGTCGTAATTTGAGTTAAAACAAGTGACTTGAGATGCCTTTTCATGCAATAAACATGGCAACAATAGACTTGGTAGCCCTAACTCAGGCAAAAATTATTTGATTTAATTTAATTTAATTAATTCAAATAGAAGGTTATTATGTATTTTGGACTAGAATTATTTTAATATAATCTTTAAACTTTCAAAAGAAGAAAATCAGGACAAATAATTACATGTAAGCAAAGGTATTAGGTAAGGTCTGATCCTAAGACTATTGAAATTGGTAGAAATAATCATACTGTTTTCTGCATCATTTTGTTTAAACTATAATTACATATACTGAGATCCTTTCTTTTTATTTTTTTTTAATCTTATTTCATGCCTGGGTGGAAGCTATAAAAGAATAATGATCTTAACAAGCTGTGAAGTAAAACCACCAGATTTTCTACAGGCAAATACTACATATAGAGTCTACGCAAGAACAATTTCCTAACGACAATTTTGAATTTTTTAATATATATTACAATTCAGTTTTATCATATATAAATCTTCTTATAATTACATTTTTTCTAATGTCACACAGTCCTTGCAATTGATACTAAAATTAGGGTTACAGAAATAAACTAAAATCCACAACAGCATAAACAACCAAAAAAAAATTCCTCTGTTTTTTTTCAAGTCACATATTAGCATTTTTATTTCACTACTTAAATCCCAAGTAGGGGAGTAAATTTTTTATCAATCTGAGTGTGGCATTTATGTAATTTTAATTCTTCTATTGACATCTCATCTACACTTCTCCTCTATCACACTCTCCGTTTCTTTCGCAAAACACAAAATTTGAAATATGATTCTTCCCTAAAGATAAAAAAATCTGGTATTTCTAGGCTATGTTTTTTTAAAGATATATTTCCAAAAAAAAAGAAAAGAGAGAGAGAAATAAATTGAAAATTTAATCTTAATTTTAATAAGTTTTCTTAGGACAACTCTTGGAAAAAGTCATATGTGGCACTGTCAAATAGGCAGCCAAGAGTCTTAATTTTTTTTTTTTTTTAATATTTATGGGGCAGATAGCCACATGTTACAAATTCTAATTACATTGATCAGTGTTTGAGAAGCATTGCTGTGTTTTTATAAGAAATGTAATTTTTTCTGGGTATAATTACTTTTATTCTAAATAGCAATGAAATTTAAACAGCTGAACTTATGTTTCATACTTCCTTTATCTCTCTCCATTCAGACATTTAGGAACTTTTCAAATTTTAGTGCTTTATACATCTTGTAGAGCTTTCAATATTATTTAAGCACATCACAATATGTATTTGCACTATGTGTTGATTCTCCCCAAGGATTTACCAATTCAATATTAATATATTCAAAGAAAATATTATGACAAAGTTGTCTTTAAAAGCAGTCATCATATAAACCCTCATTCCCCCCCCCCCAACAACTTAGGGGTTAATCAAACATCTTGGACAATATAACTTAATTTTCTGCACTAGCAAGACTAATTCTGTTTTACTGAAAGCTACCTTCTATCAGTTTTTAATTAGATACTTCTGCTTTACAAGCACAGAAATCATGGGCTGCATCCCAGTTCTGAGTTATGTGAAACTGTGGGGGAAAATGGTGATTTGTTGCAATCAGTGTGATTAGACTGACAGTGCGTACTTATTTTCTATAAAGATTCTCCATAGCAGGTTTTCTGAAGCTCTCCAAAGGGAGGGGAGGGGAGAGGACAAAAGGGGATGGAAGGGGAGGGAAGGGAAGGGGAAGAAAGGAAACTTTGGTAAGTTATGAAAAAGTCTGTAGACCACAGTCAGCTGAGAAAGTGAAAAAGAGATTGTAGAGAGAGGTAATACTTTTGAGACATGAGCCTTAAACAGATCAAAATTTCCAGAGAGAAAACACTGATATGAAATGTTTGAAAAATCCTGAAGGTCCAGTCCCCCCCAAAAAAACCCTGAAAACCACCATCCAAATCAACCAAACCAACCAACCCTGAAGAAAGAAACAAGGAAACAAAACCCAGGCAGAAAAGAGCAGTTCAGTAACATCAGGGATCAGTGGTGTACAAGCAGGGCACAACTGGGAGCACACAAATATTTGTGGCCCCATTGCAGTGTGTGAGTGTGCACGGCACCGCCATGAGCAGAGCTGCAGAGCTGCAGCGTGTGTGCAGTGCCCCACTGGGAGGGTGTGAAAGGCACTGCTGCAAATGTGCAGTTCGCTGTCAAGGTGCATGAGCTTTCAGGGCAGTGTGTGTGTGTGCAGAACACTGCTGTTAGTGTAGAGCAAAATGGAAGGTCTGGAATGTCCAGAGCTGCAGCTGGTGATGTCACAGATGAGGGCCTCTGGGCAAGGACAGAAGGACAAACAAGTGAAGTGAGTGTCATCAAGGGAGTTTGCTATTGGCCACCAGGCAGGATGACAACAAATTATTCTTTAAGTAACGAAGGGACACCTCTGAGTAAAACACCTTTTTTCTTGTAGGGAAATTCAACTTGACAGGTGTTAACTACACACTTGGTACAAGCAGATCCAGGAGATTCCTAAAACACCAGTGTGAAAAGTTTTAGTACAGATACTCAGGGAGCCAAATTGGAGACGTGCACTCTGTAATTTGTGGCTTGTTCCCAGAGAGGGTCTCATGGGTGAAATGGTAGTTGGTGGACAGTAACCACACAGTCATCAAGCTTCAAATCTCTGGTGCCTTGCCTGCACCCAACTTCTCCTGAGATGGACCAGGCACAGGCGAGTACAGCAGGAAAATCAGCAGCTTTTATTAATCTGTGCATGACTAAGAGACTCTAGGTCGCTCCCTCAAGATGCCACTCCAGCTCCTGGCCAGCTGCCATCTCTGGGAACTGGCCTGATATTGGCAGCTGTCCCACCGTCTAGGACACTGGACCAGCCTGTGCAGAGCCTGGAGCCCCTGCTCTGAAGCAGGAGGGCTGCTTCTTTGCTCCTGAGAGCATGGGATTCCAGCTGATGAGGTGAGGGGAGAGGCTGGGTGGGTAACAGGGGTTGTGCATGGCAGGGATAAGGCTCTCTGCCCCTGCTGCTGGCACCAGCTCTCTGAATTCATTAACAACTTAAAAATGAGTACTTCTGTGAAATATTTAATTTGTAATCCTCAAAAAATCATGGTATAAGTTCAAATTTTTGTGTGCGGCTTTGGTTTTTCTTGCCCTGGCCTCAGGCAGCTGGGGTGCCCAGCTAGTGGCACTGCCTTTTGGTCAGGAGACTGGGGCTGCGGGGTGTGTGGGGATCTAAGGCTGAGCCTCCGCATGGGTTTGCTGGTTTTCGTAGCTGGATGCTGAGAGGAGACAAAGGGATGAGGGAAGCACACCTTGTCCTGCGTGGCTGGAGAACGTTTATTTCCCGCGTGGCCGCTGCAGGGGCTGGAGTGGCGTCCGTCTCCTGGCGCACGTGTGGTCAAGATAGCGCCGGTAGAAAGGGAGCATCGGGTTAAATAGGGGGTGGGCAGACAGGGGCGGAAGGGAAGCCCCCCTCGCCCAATGGGGACAGGCAAAGGGGGAGTAACGTGGACCACGGCAGCCTACGGGAACGTAACGGGGGTGGGTACAGGGTTCCAGGAAGAACAGTAATACAAGGATGGGGTGACTGTCACAGAACTTTCAGGAATGAACAGGGGGTGACTACAAGACTGACATGGGAAAGCTCCAATGGTGAGTGACTCAGAGTGAACCATTGTGGGGGGAAATTGGGGTACATAGAATCGACTAACTAACATTTATTAAAACCCCTAACTGAACCAACCCGGCATGCAACATCCCTCCAACACTAGAAATAGTTCCTTTTATGATTTTAACAAATAGTACCACTCAGCAATTCTAAAACTCATTCTGGATGCATTCAAGAGAGTACTGGCCCTCTGCAATTGCTGCCCTCTGGCCAGCAAAATATGTAGGTGGCTGTGATTCTCACCAAAGCATAATTAAATTAATGGCATACTCTATTTTTTCTCAGTAAACAGCAGCTGCTACAGGAATCATATTTTGTTGGTTCACATGATAACATGATTTTCTGCAGTTTATATTTACAATGCAGGAAACTATCACTTATTACGACAATGACTGCAAGTGATGTAGTTACCATTAGTCATACATTCCAAAATTGCTGCAGCTTTAACAACTGTTATTTGAAATCCTAAAATTCATTTTAAAGCTACATCTCAGGTTTTCTGTGGTATGAAATGTTCCTTTCTGCTTCAATGCAGTTAATCTGAGAAATGTACTGGATCCAAGCAGCATCTTCATGATGGTGAGGAATTAGTCTTGTAAAAACCATGTGGGGAGAAAGAATAAAGTGACTGCAGCAACCACTTCTGCCTGAAATCACAGAAGCCGCTCTCCTGAACAGTTAGCAGAAATCAGCTAATGCACTGATCTACATATATCTGCTACAACCAGCTTGCTACTTTAAAAATGCAGCCAACAGGACAAGCATAGATCTTTACAAATATTTCATGCATGTTTCATACGCAGAGCTAGATTATCCCCACTTTACTGCTGGCTCTGTGTTTGTGCAGCAGCCCTGCTGGTCTCCCAGAGGACACAAAAGAAGGAGCTGTAATTTGCTGGTATTTTGGCAGCTGATACTAACAGCATGTTCAAACGCAGTAATAAATTCCCATTCCTTATATAAAACCACTCATCCAAGGGGACAATAGTGGGTAAAATGTTGCTGATTTGTGTAGGTGCATCATACTAATTTACTTTTTATTCTTACTTTGAGGAATTAAGAACTTTCAGTTGCCAGAGGCAATAAATTGGACACAACAGACCAGTGAGTTTGGCAAATCCTGTGCTTATTTTTTAAGTACGCCCTGCCAAATTCTAAGAATTGATGAGTCATCTGTGATTATAATAAAGCTTCATGTTAATAAAAAACTTGATCAACAGCTACATTCTTTCTTTTTCCCCATAGCTTAGCAAGCCAGTGTTCCAAGACATTTCTTTGGACAGTGCATTACTTGCAAAAATTATAAGATGTAAGCCAGTATACAAAGTGAACCTTGAAGGTCTTGGTGGTTGTTTTATTTTTGTTGCATTTTTGTCATTTTTTAAAAGGTATTTGGGTAATTTACTTTGTATAAGAAGCTTTCCACAAAATTGCAATATTTGCTGCTTTAGTTATTTATGTTTTTTTTTTTAAATTTGTTCTGGGTTCTGCATCATGGTGACCTTTCCTCTCATCCAGTCAGTTTGTCACAGATTCAAGTTCTTATGTTTGCTGGGTTGTGTAAATCTGTGAAGACTACAGGCACAGTTTTCTTCCTGGAGTCCTTTATGACTGGAATTATATTTGTGATTTGGCAGCAAATTTAATAGCTTACAAGTGTGTACAAATGAGCAATAATAATATATTGTCAGTATTTAATATCTATTCCTAATAGTGATTTTTTTCTAGCTCCATATATCAAAATATATTGGGGTCTGCTGTAAGATTTCAAAGGGATTTCTAAGCAAAATCCTTCCCCATCTAAAGGTATTGAGGAAAGAATTTGAACAATCACTCTTGTTCTCGTGTAACCACCATTAAAACTTCAGATGGTTAGTTGAGAGTCATCGGACAATAGGTCCATTTTCATGACTGCCTTTTTTATTGTGTAGTTTCTTTCCTACTAATAATCTAGATTGAGCTTCTCTACAAATTTGAGTGAAAACTCTGGGCACTGTTATTCTGGATTTTTACTTACACTGGTGACATTTAATTCAAATCTAAAAAGTCAGTTATAGGTCATTTACTTCTTAAAGTATATTTGAAATAAAGGTATTATTTAATATTACTGAAAATCATTGTTCCACAGTATATACCACTATTGCAGCTTCTACAAAAGGCCTAAAGTTAAAAAACCAAAAAATAAATTTAATATATAGTATGTATTCATATTACGTTTGTAAATATTCACATACACATTTAGATGTGTAAAAATACATAAAAATTGTTTCCTTCCTTTGTGGCAGCAGCTCTCTGGCCACAGAGAGCAACACATAACTTTTCCAGGCATTGTCCTGGGAAAGGCTGTGAGAAGATCAGAAAAAAGAATGACAAATAATTCTTACCTTCACTTGCTTCACAACAACCTGTTGTTGTGAACATGTGGAATGTGTTATAGAGATTTGTTTACCAAAGGGTGGTTTCTTAATTAGCCAATGGTGTTTGGTGATGGTGTTTGGACTGGAGGACCAATTAGGTCCACCTGTATTGTAACTGTCTGTAAAAACAATGAGTTTCTTAATAAGTATAGTATAATAAAGAGATTGATCAGCCTTCTGTGAATCATGGAGTCAATGCTAATTATTACCCAGCTGGGGGCCTGTGATGACATTCCTTTTTTGTCAGAATTTAATTGTCCATAGTATTAAAACACAACTTCTTTCATTTCCAAACTCATTCTTGTTTGATTTCCAAAGCTCTGTGTAGAAAGCCTGTCAACAGCAGTAAGGCAGTGGGTAGGAAGCACCTCTTTTTCTGTTTTTTCTTCTTGTTTATTCCACTTTCATAGCACTTGGAAGAGTACCATCACCTTAAGATGTCACACTTCTGTCTTTCAGAGCCAGTTACAATACTTAAAATGTAGCTGGATGCTGTTATTGAGAGTTTGTGCTCTCCTCCATGTTATTTACAGTGCCCTTGTACCCTTTGATATACTGTGTTTAGCAGCAAGCACAAACCAACCATAACACAAAGATTTACTTGTTGCTGCCAGATTTTTTTTTAAATTACTAAAATGTCAAGACTTTCAAGCTTTTCACTCTTTCAAGCTTTCTGACACTTCTGTACACACAGAAGAACAACACAGCAAAGCTATTGTTATTTGTTGTAATCCTTTGTTATATCAAGTGCAGTTACAAAGCTTCATGTCTAGCAGAGAAAGGATTTCAGAATTTTTTTTTTCCTTTGAGCCATATTTCATCAACTGTTACTATGATATGACTGTTTTTTTTTAAGCATAAAATAAAGAAATGCAATAGTAAGTCCTAATTTTTTTTTTCCATTTAATTTTGGAGTTGTTCTCTGATATTTTTTGGATACACCAAAAAATATGACACCCAACAAGGAGATAGGTATCCCTTTCAGGGATGCTAACTGAGTTTCAGTTATTATTTTTTAGTTAACTTTTACATTTTCTAAGCATGAATGATGGACATGGTGCAGTCACTCTACAGATGGTCTGTTAAGTTATTACTTTAAGCAGTCGGCCAGAAGGCAGTGTGGCTGGAATACAGCTGGCAGACTTTTCTACTCATCAAATAAGTCATATGAATATTTATGTGCTACAAACTATGTATATGTGCATATATATATATATATGTAACAGTAGCAAAACTTATTTAACTTCACAAAAACTTTATGTTCTTCTGTATGCATCTTCCAGTTCCTTCTTTGCTGTGTCTTATGTTTCAGTAGACTATATATAAATACTGAAATGTTAAACAAATGCTACTTTTCCTAGCATATGCTCTTACCAGCAAGATATTATCTTATGTACCTAAGAATTCTCTTAGCATTCTTATACACTTTTTATGAAGCATTGATTAGGTATGTATAATGAAATTACTAGCACTGATAATTTCAGCAGTAATTTAAAAGTGGTCTTGATTGATGAATTCCCAAGGATATTATCTGTAACAGATGATTTGATTTGATTAGTTGTACCTCGCTTCTTTTAAATTATGTGAATATCAAGTAGTTGAAAACAACCCAACTCCCTAGTCATATGTTTTTTTTCTGTTCTTCTAAGAAAACCAAGTGCTTAATATAGAATCCAGAAAAATTCTGGGCAGAGGAGTTTGCCAAACATCACCATGAAGCTCCTGCACTGGCCCCTCTCCTATTTGAACTGCCTTATTCTTTTTAAGTTTTACAGTGTATGAGCAGATGTGAGAAAATGGGCCGTTCCTTCTTCCTAGCAGAGTCATGTAAAGACATCAGATTCGCTATTTTTCAAGATAAAGACAACAATTTACAAAATTTTCTTAAACATGTAAGACAGCTGATAACAATGAGAATAATCCAATGGATTGGGAAGGATAGTCATGGATCTAATTTTTTGCTTTGATGGCAATGTACCCCACAGAGGCTGGCTTAGAGCAGAATAGGTGATGCTGTCAAATGGAGCAGCTCTTGAAGAAAAAATCTTATGTCACAGGTCTGTTATAGAGCCTACACTCAGAAAATGTCAGGTTCTTTTTCCCCCTCATTGTGTATGGATACGCACAGGAGTTTCAATAGATTTACAAATAAAATCTTGAAGACAAGTTTATTCCTAACATTTACTTAAAATTCAAGTTTCTATTTTGCATGATAGGAATTTTATCTATAATCCTCTCAATTTCTTAGCCTTAACCACTGCTACAGTGTCATCCTCCAGAGTGTAATATCAATAGGATATTATGGGATTTCAGGCTCTTAATTAAGATTAGATTTCATTTAGCCACCTATAGCTAAGGAAGATGAAAGCAGAATTTGGAAAGCATACAGAAGGAAATTACTCTAACACATTCACCTGATGAAAGATGAACAGCATATTGAAGTTCTGGACACAATAGAGAACTAAGGTTACCAATATTTAGGTCAAACAGTGTGCAGATTAAACAGGCAGTTCATAACTAAAATTGACACTTCACAGACTAATCAATCAATCAAATGGTGGAGCTACATTTACTGGGGCTACCAAGAAAGCAGGTATTTCTTAACCTATCTTATTAATAACAATTAAAAAAAACCCACTAAATCCACAATAAACCCACAGCTCAAAACAAAATGGAAACCCCCCCCAAAAAAAACCAACAAAACAAAACAACCAACCAAAAAAAAAAACAAAAACCAAAAAAAAAAAACAAAACAAAAACAAAAAAAAAAAAAAAAAAAACAACAAACCCATAACTAGCAAATGCCAAAAACCCACACTATAAAAAATATTACCAAGCACTGGAAGACAATCAGCTCCACTGCTAGTTGTTAAAATGGCTCCAAGTATGCTTTTGGCCTTTGATGACAATCAGAACCTCCAAAAATTCCTAGGCATGCTCCATGAATTATGATCATATCCAGGCATCATTCCCAGAAGACAGTTTAAATTTGCCCACCTGATTTAGAGAGTAAATGTGTTTGTATTACTACAGCTTTGGGCTGTTCTGTGTCATCTATCAAGTTATATGTTTAATTTATTTTTAGAGATACAGTTAATGTGAAAAAAATAGGAGTAAAACTTTATACTTAAACCTTAGAAGATAAATATCACTATAAAATGCAGCAATAGGTATAAAAAGAAAAAGGGCATATACTCCCTTTTAATGCTGGATATAGATAAGTGAGACACTGGGATAGAAGAAGTGCATATGCAAAGACTAGATGAAATTCTTCATAGATAATAGAGGCAAAATAGATGAAACTTGGGACTAAAAGTAAAGAAAAAGTCAGGGAGCTTGTGAAGAAATTTCACAGTGAAATGAGAAATTCAAAAGCATAGAGTTTACAAAAATACCACAAGAATAAAGGCAAAAAAACCCAGTCATAATAGGCATAAAAATTTGTCAAGAATTTCATGTCATCAACAGAACTCACTAATTGGATACATGTGAAAAGAGATGCACTAATTGTAACAGCTAGGAAAAAAAAAAACAAAAAACAAAAAACCCAAACAAACCAGAAAGAATTTTCTAATGTCTTTGAGGCTGAAAGAAAACTCTTAAACAAGACTCAGCACTCCAAAAGTTAATTTACCCAGCAGTTAATTACACAAGTATAACCCCTCTTTTGCTAAAGGAGAGATTACTTTAGGAGCAGAATCACATTATAATTTCTGAAGCCTTTGATCAGGCAAGAGATTCAACAGAAGATACATTTACTGACACTTTTAGCAGATAGGAGAAGGAAATAAAAAAAAAAACAAGCAATCTATCCTTACATAGCAAAAGGATAAAGGATAAAAAAGGGATAAAGTAAACTTTCCATTAAGGTATAAGAAAGGCAGGGGAAGGGGAGATGTGTCCACAAGTTCAAATAGATTTCAAAAGAAGAAGAGCTTTAGATTGAGGCTAAAGAAGTAAAGCAATAAACTAAAATCAGTCTATAAGATAAAAGGGAAATAGCATTGATGGCTAAAATACTAACACAGAGAATAGTAGAAAAAAATGAATGCAAAAAAAAAAAAGGTAGGTCATACTAAAATTGAAGTTTGAATTCATATGTTCTTTCTTTTGTCAAGAAGAATCTTTTACAATATTAGAGGAAGCATGCCTTACCCTGGAATTTGAAAAATGTGTTGTAAAAATTAATGTTCAAATTTGACTATGGTATATGGGATACTATAAGGAACAGAGTTTTTAAACGAGAAATTTAATAAACTTTTTTTCCCTTTCATTCTATCTTTCACATGCAAAGATTTAAAAATAGTAAATAGGATGGCAAAGTTCCCATGCAATTTTACATATGTCAACTCAACAATAACACCTAACATAGTAAGCACTTCAGTATCAATGTCATAGCAAAAGATAAAAACAGACTTTCCATTCTAGAGCCCAGCAAAAAAAAAAAGAACTAAAATTACTTACAAAGAGTGGTTTGCAGAAATTAATTTCAACTGCTGGCAATATAAATAGGAACTTTCAATACCAGAGCTACTTCTAATAAAATACCTGTATAAATATTATAAAAAATTGTATCATACAGTCTTTTTTTTTTCTCTTACAATAGATTTTAAAGTCCTCAAGAAATTATTTCAACTTTGAATTAAAGCCATGAACATAGGTGGTTTAAGTTTACCTCAGTATATAGCAAGATTAAGATAATGTTGACACATACCAAATCAAAGGTGAAGAAAAAATATTCCTCATTCTACTTACAGGTGGTAATTAGAAAAATAGGCAAAGATTCTCCGATAAAAATTCTGTATTTTTCCTAAATTATTATTTTTATTCTCCTGAACTTGTTAATAGAAGATCGACAAGCTAGGGAAAGGTAGTTGTACAATGTTTCTTGACTTTTTCTTAGTCATATTAGATTCCAGAACATGGGAATTTTGTCTGATATGTGATTTTTTCCTGTCACAAATATAGGTGATAATGAACTTCATATGGGCACCATTAAATAAAATACTTCATGGTCTAATCTTCAGCCCAGATAAGAGGCAGCACAGTACAGCTCCCACCCACATGAACACACTCCTTTTCTCTCCTTCTCTGGGCTTACATTCATGCTACCTTCTGGAACAGTCCCATGCCTTTGCTAACATCAGTGTGAGTGCTGTCTCAGAGAATGCCTATACCCAGGAATATACTAGTATTTAGACTTGAAAAATGACAGCATAAACAAGACTATCCCATGAACTACTCTTGGACAGGCTTGATATTTAGCTCTTCCACCATTTCTCTCTTGGGCTGCTTCAGCTGCCTCCTTTCAAAATCTGTCTGCAGAGAGAACTGAGTGTTAACAATACAGACAAGAGGGAATTGTTGCCATTTGATATCAGGGGCACCAAGTCTTTCATTGCTCATCTTATCTGCTGAAATACACAGCCACCAACAGAAGTGGTCACTGGTTTCATCCAGGCTACTTCTATTTATTTTACTTAGATGCCCTGTGCAGCACCTTCTTGATTCGATAGCAGGAGGAACAATACTCTTACTATCCCTAGATTTCCTGAAGTTAGTCTGGCAGAAGGCTACAAAAACTGCATAGGTATGATAACTTTACAGAGAAACACAGAATATAAACCTCTATAGTGCATACTACCAAAATTGCTAGTTAACAAAGAAAACTTCTTTCTTGCATGTTGAGGATACAGTAATAGGTATATGAGATATATGAAGAAGTTTAGCAATACTGCACATTTAAAGCTGAAAAGAAAAAAATCACAAAAGATGAACTAATAAGCAAATAAGACAATGTATAGAAAAAGTGCTGTTAAAACCATGTTCGCATATTAAAAGTCAAGAAATAGAAATATACAAGTGTTTACATAAGTATATACAGAAATGAAGAAGGATGAAAAGATATTTGAGACTTTAGTAATAGAGCAAAAGGCATATGTATAAAATGATGCTGCATTACATAACCTGCTTATTGAATAAAAAAGGAAAAAATAAATGCAAAGACAAGTATGACTAGCAGTCTCATTAGATTCAAGTGAGTAACTTTTAATTTTTTTCCTTTTATCTTGGCAGAGTTCAAGGTTAAATTGCAATCTACAGAAGTAGCAAGATTCAATATTCTTTCTCAGCAGTATCTCTTGCATAGCAACTGCTTGAATGCAAAGTCAGATTTCATAGCTGAGAATTATTTTCCAGGACATGAACCATGAAGTACAAAAAGGTACTAAATAACCAGAGACCACAGGTTTCTTAGGCATACAGAAGTAAAAGCAAAGTGATTGGTTTAGTATGTTTCCTAGGGAAAAAACCTACTTTTGGAGCAACCATTTGGGAATGCAACAAGGCTTCCTGGACACTAACTGTGAAATGGTTTAATAAAAGTGGATAATTCTAATTATCACCAGAAAAAAAAACCAAAATCAATACTTCTGAAAATATTCAAAAGTGTACTTTTTTAAATTCTTAGTTAAAGAAAAAAAAAAAAAGATAAATTTGTTTGGGTTTTTTTTCACTCAAGAACTTTTTCAGATCAGCATAACTGGATATGCCTGGGAAGTTATAAAAGACCTCAAGATAAAGGTTTTAGACAAGAAATATTTTATATATATGTATGTACATACACACAGAAGTGGTAAGAATGCTAGCACTTATAAGTGGGGCTTAGAGTCTTTGTCAGCCCCCTGAAATCATTGGCTCAATGTGAAACATCTGCCATAAAAGAAACTGACAAAATGTTTTGGATCATCAGGAAAGGCAATGTGAATACAATAGAGGTCATCATCTTGCTGCTGTATAAAACCTTGTTGTGTTGACATCTTAAAAATTGCACAGTTCTTCACTTTGAGCCTAAGGGAGGATACAGTAGGATAAGAAAAGATGCAGAGAATAAAAACCAGAATGATATAGGAGATGGAGCACTGGCTTTGAGAATGAAATATGAAAACACTTAGAATACACTTTAGAGAAGAGACAGACAAGGAAGTTACTTAAGCTTTAAAAATTCATGAATGTGGCAAATAAATTAACACTACATTTTAAATATATTACAGAAAATACCTCTTTGCAAAACAGGCAATAAATTTCTGAGAGAATGCTGTCTTAGTAGACAATACCAGTAGATTTGAAATGGTATTAAACCGATTAATTAACAACAGGATATCGGCAAATAACAGAGAGAACAGCAAGGGATGCACCATCTTAGAACCCTAGTAAAACTAGTACAATAGATTTGGGGAGATGGTAAGGGTCTGAAGGAAACAGCCAAGCTCTTCTGTCTTCTTCTTATGGCCTCTCCCATTGCTATTCCTGTAGACAAAATATTAGGCTAACTGAACTGCTGTTTCCCTTCCAACTGGCCTTGAAGGTCTCAGGCACCTGACCAATCAGGGGGTGAGGGTCCCATCACAGGAGAGGGAAATGTAATGGGACACAAACCAGGATCCATAAAATCAAGCACTTACATGTCTAATGGGAGCTGTACCAGAACTGCTGCTGGATGGCAAAACAAACAGATCCACCAGTGGTCAAGGACCCCTCAGCAATTGTTTCCTTCTTGTGAGGATTGAGTGACTCATGTTCTATTTTGTGGTTGAAGTCTCCATTAAAAGATACTAATACTGACACAGCAAGCCAAGTACTAAGATTTGACCTGATCTGTGGAGGGTCCAGGTGATTAGGGACTGTAAGCTAAACTGTGTTGTAAAATTCTCTGTTACGCTACTTGTAAGATTATAGTACACTGATTCCATTTATAAAAATCTGTTGTATTCTGATCATAAGATTCCATACTATGCTAATCAGAAAAATCTGTTAAAAAAAAAAAATTAACTGTAACTGCAGATTAGTGTTGTCATAATTCTGCCAGGGATGCCCAAAAGAACCTATCTGTCCCCATAGCATTGAGTGACAAGTGTCTATGTTTTTAATGCAAATGATCTTAATCTTACCTTCAGGAGCTAAAGAAGTAATTGAAATGGAATTAAATAAATGAGTACAACTATGCAAAACTGACATATATTTCTTTTCAATCTCTGAAGTTATTTGTATGTATGATAAGTATTTTGGATGGCGAACAATCAGATAAAAAAATGCATCCAACTATTAAAAAATCCGTTAATGTATCTTTGTAGGGTTGTGTTGGGTTTTGGGTTGGGTTGGTTTGTTTGTTTGTTTGTTTGTTTGTTTTAAGAAACAAGGATACTATGTAGAAAGATATGGAAGTATTGTCACTGATGGTAAAATAAGAGAAAAAAATAAGGAGCACAAAGCAGGATGGCAAAAAATACAGCAGTCATGCATACGGCATTCTGTAGATTGGCTGTTTTTATTTATGGAATGTATTATTGATTAAGAAGAAGAATAATAATTCTGAAATTTTTAGCAGAATCCCAGAAAAGTCTGTGGTTCTGTGAAATTTGAATCAATAAAAGCAATTTGTGTTATTTAAATCTAAAGGTAATTTTGCAAAATTCAGGAAATACAACTACACTACATGAATAGCACCGAGACTGATACCAAAACTTCAGTTACAGAGGAATAGATAGTGTAGATGCCACCAAGCTGAATGGGTGCCCTTTATGTGCTTGAGAAAAGGGGATGCCACCTAGAGAAACTTTGAGACACACTTGAGAAATGGATCCATGCAAGGCTCATGAAGTTTCTAGTGAAAGTAAGGGGAATAATCTCTTGCCAGGACTTGCTGTCTGTACTTCTCATCATGCAGCCCCAGATACAGTCAGTCATCTCTGCAAATGGCTCACATCCAGCTTGCTGCTCCAAAGCCTTTCTGGGCCTTGAGGTTATTCCCAACTTGTCGATCCTTACCCTTCATTAGAACAGAATGGTTCAAGTTGGAAATTACCTACACTAATCTATTCCAGCTGACCACTACAGGGACGACCAAAAGTTAAATTGTATTATTAAGGGCATTATCCAAATGCTTCTTAAACACAATTAGGCATGGAACATCAACCACCTCTTCTAGGAAGCATGTTCCAGTGTTTAGCTATTGTTTCAGTAAAGAAATGTTACCTTATATTGTCTCAACCTTCCCTGTTGCAGCTTTGAGCCATTCCCACACATCCTATAACTGGATCCCTGTGATAGGGATGAGCACCTAACCCTAACCCTAACCCTAACCCTTATCACTTCACCTCCTCTGGAATCCATGGAAAGCAATGAGGTCACCTCTTAGTTTGTTGCTTCTTTCCCAGGGGCAGAGCTTTGTACTTGTCCTTTTTGAATTTCATGAGATTCCCCTGGCCCATTCCTCTAGCCTGTTAAAGTCACTTTGAATTGCTTCCCTTTGCTCCAGCATCGCTGCTGCATGCCTCACACTTTGGTGCCACCAGTGAACTCAATGACAGTTCAGTGTCACCTCCTCCAGATCACTGGTGAAGATGTTAAACAGGACGTGTCCCAGTACAGACCCCTGCAGTTCTCTTCTTGATACCAGCCTCCAGGCAGAGCATGACCCATTACCCACAACAGGTTTTTACCTGTCTAGTTGTCTGCCTATTCAGAATGTAATGTATCAACTTAAATATAAGAAGCAGAAGGAAAAGGCTCACTAGGGTCAAGATAAAATGACATTCTCTACTCTCCCTTTAAACACTGAATATTTTTGTGCCTGAGGGTAATGAGACTGGATTTTTATATTCTCCTACAAGCTGGTGCTATGTAAATCCAAAGCAAAGTAATCAAGAGATGTTTTCAAAATACATTTTAGATTTTCATAATGTTTCATTAAAAAATGCGTGGAATTGGAACTTGTTAATTGCAAGTTGAAAGGCATATATAATAAAATGAAACACTGACTACACTTAGCAAAGCAGTGCAGAAGAAAAAAAATTCATAGCAATACAAGACTCATTGCTGACTTTTTTTTTGCAAATGACTAAGGACGCAAATCCAATTAGCCATCAAGGTTGCCTCCACACAAAATATACTGTGCTCATTTATTTTGACAAGTGAGTTTTTACTTTAATTACTTACAATATAATTGTAAATTGTGCTAATAAATCAGGGATGTGTATCTTACTAAAGCAAAACTTCAAAGTAGTATGAGTGCTCACTGCAGCTTTCTTCTATTAAAACTTCTCTGCAAAAAGCAATAAACAACTGGATTACAGACACATTACAGCTACCCCAGAGAAGGTTACACTCAGAAGTTTTGTATGATTTCAAAGTGAGGGAAGCAAATGACAATATGTAGAATGTGTAGTAAGAAGTCAAAACAGTAAACAGACAGTAGTGGGAACAGCCTGATAGACCCTGGGGGGGGTGTGGGGGGTGTAGAATCACAGCCCTTTGTGTCACAGGGTGATGGGGGCACACCTGCTGCCCTTCCCTATGGTACCCCCAAAAGAAGTGGACAGGGCAGGCCAGGTGACATTTTGTCACATGACATAGTTCATTGCTCTGACTAGATCACCTCTCTGCCTGCCTGGATTTCCTCTATGGAAAACAAAACCCACCAGAGGTCAAATCTTGCCTAAAATATTTACCTGGATCCAGCTTTGCCATAGTGATGCCATTTGGGTTTTGCCTTTTTCCTTTATATATTCTCTGTATTCTTCACACATATATTTGTAACTCTGTCACTTATTGTATTAGTGACTAGTTTTCCCAGTACTTTTCCATGGCCTTTCTCTAGGCAGAAAGACAAAATTCCAGAGCTCCAAGCCCTGGGAGGTACAAGGCCGCCCTGCTATCTTGGTTCTTCCGGGGAACCCAGGCCGAGAACAACTCTTCAAGATACATTCTCATGGACCAAGTACAACTAGTGCTGAAGGGGGGCTCCAGAGAAAGGGCTTGATCTGGGAAGGAATTGCATCACCACTTGTCCTCCTAATTGGTGCTTTTTATCAATTATGCTAATTTCCTAAAACCTATAAATGTGTACCTATCCCCGCAGGGGTGGGCTTTTGTGGATATCTTTCCATAACTGCTCCTGAAGGCCTTCATTAAATATCCTCTTTTATATTACCTCCTTAATAAAATTATATTGAGTTTAATTTCCAGGTTGGGCAAAAGGCAACAGTAGAACTAATTGCAGGCAGCATTGGGAAATGGTTTGAAGTAGACCATAAGAAATGTGGCTTCAGTCCACCCTTCCTTTCACAACCCTCCATGTCCTAGACACATTTTAAGTGGGAATTCCATAGAATCATAAAATCATAGAATGGTAAGGAGTGGCAATGGACCATTAAGATCAACCCATTTTGCCATAGGAAGGGAGACCTCCCACTAGACCAGGTTGCTCAAGACATTACCCCACTCTGGCTTTGAACAATTCCAGGCTTGGGGCATCCACAACCTCTTTGGGCAATCTGTTCCAGTGTCTCACCATCATCACAGTAAAGAATTTCTTCCTGATATCTAATCTAAACCTATTCAGTTTGAAAACATCCCCCTTGTCTTGACATCACATGCACTTTCAAAACTCCCTCTCCATACTTCTTGTAGGCCACATTAGGTACTGGAAGGCTGCTATAAGGTCACTTTAAAGCTTTTTCCTCTCCAGCCTAAATGACCCCCAACTCTCTCAGCCTTTCCTAAACAGGAGAGATGTTCCAGCCCTATGATCAACTTAGTGACTCTCCTGTGAGCTCATTCTAAGAGATCCACACCGTGCTGGAGTCCCCAGATCTGGACGTGATGCTCCAAACAGGGTATTACAAAACCAGATTAGAGAGGGAGA
Organism: Vidua macroura; assembly: GCF_024509145.1. Classification (NCBI taxonomy): domain Eukaryota; kingdom Metazoa; phylum Chordata; class Aves; order Passeriformes; family Viduidae; genus Vidua; species Vidua macroura. The sequence continues at coordinate 46,949,357 of NC_071572.1, read as the reverse complement.
ATCATCTTCCTTGACCTGCTGGTCACACCTTTTGATGCAGCCCAGGATGTGGTTGGCTCACTGGGCTGCATGCACACATTTTTTGAGTCATGTTCAGGTTCTCATCCATTAATGCCTTCAAGTCATCCTCCCCAAGGCTGTTCTCAATCAATTCTCTGCCCAGTCTGTATTTGTGCTTGGGATTGCCCCAACCGAGGCACAGTACCTTGCACTTGGCCTTGTTGAAATTCATGAGGTTCACACAGGCCAACTCTCAAACCTTTCAAGGTCCCTCTGGAACTTTTTTAGTTTAGCTTACAAATGATATTTTTTAATTAGATGATTTAAATTGAATTAGGTGAATTAATATAGCTATCACCGTTGTGCTAAGCAAAAAGAGAAAAGCCAGTTATTTTGACCCATAATCCTCACAAACATACAATTCATATGTAGCAGAAATAGTTTCTGAGGTGTTTCCCCTTTGCATTCCATAGAGTAATAGATAATTAGTAACCACAACGTGAGCTCCTAATAAACTGGATGCTTCTTTTTTTCATTTTGTTCTTGCTCACAATTTATCTCATCTGGGCCTAAAACTTATTAGAGCAGCAGAACTGCAAAGGGACGTTCTGTGAATGTCAGATACTTCTCAAAAAAGTCAAACTGTTATAGATAAATGTGGCAAAAAAATACCAACCTGTGCTGGGAAGAAGGCGGACACAGAGAAGCCTCAGTGGAGTCCTTAGCATTTAACTAAGCAGCCAAAGGGAAATGACACTGAAAAGCATACACTTGCTGATGCGTTGGTCTCAGAAAATATTGAATAACAGTAATTTCATTTACAAAGAGGAGTTTTTTTCCAAGGAAAGCAAATGGTATGCAGAAAAAAAAAAAAAAAAAAAAAACAGAAGAAGAAAAGGGGGGGTGCTACAGTTGTAGTTGCTATAATTGAGTATGGGTTTTCTGCTACAAATAAAGCAACAGTGAAAATAGTACCTCCAGTACAATGTAAAACTAAGAAGTCCTGGCTGTGGAAGCTTGCTGCCTTCAAAGAACAGATGGAATTGGTGGATAAGCATTTATCTTTCCTGCACTAGGTTTCTCTGAACTTTTCACAAAGTCCAGCATAGGAGCTGGCAAATATGTGTTTACCGCTATGAAAACGAGACCAACAATCCTGATTATCTGCAGATTAAATGGTAGTTTAATCCCTAGTTCTGTTTTGAACTAATTGTTTCTATGAAAAGCTTGGCAGGACTGAGTTTAGTTGCAAGTATCATTTATGTAAGCCAACCAAATAAAAGTCTACTTGATTTGGGGGATAGGAATTGATAAATTTGGGTCTTGGATTCAGTAGCGCAGTAGAACAAACATAGCCATTATGCTTTTATATGAAATCTGAAATATTAAGTATGTAAAGGATCTGGACTTCTATCATCTCAAAAATGCAACTCCTAATTCAACCTCAAATACTGTATATCTTTTAGCTACTGAGGTCTCTACAAAGCCAAGGCTCCATAGTTGATTGCTGTGAATCCAGACATCAACATATAATCATGACATAACAGGCGATAGTGTATGAATATTTTGTAATATATATGGTATCTTAGCACTGTTAATAACCACAGACATTAAGCTAGGAGTGGACAAAAGAATTTCATAAAAATATGTGCAAGAAGTAAAATCTTGTTAAGAAAAGAAATCTTGAGGAACAGGTAATGATCCCCAAAATAATACACCAAGATGAGATAATCTCCTTCTCTTTGGGGGTAGGGACAGAAGCATTAGCATGAGATAAGAAAGGAAGGTAATAAAGGATGCATCCCAGCTTCTGTTCCAGTTTCCCTGTCAAAGAGCATGTTCACCTTGATCTTGATGACTAAGAATGAACATGAATCACAGCCATCAGTGTTGACAAAAAGATGACTTCCATGGTTCTATATATTTACAGCTAGTTTAGGACAAATTTGCTAAGTAATAACTGTTCCGTCTAAGTGCTGATAACACTTGTTAGTGATTAAGTAGCAAATCGTAATGTGTATTGTTAATGACTATCAGTCTAGCAAAAGATTGCTTTCAAGTTTGAAACAGCTTGATTTATCAACTCTTTAATCTCTGCCCTCAGAACAATCTTCAATTCCCTAACTGATGTATAAATCTATAAACTGAGCTTAAACAAGCCCTATTGGCCTTTGTTTTTACTTTAAGTATGTGCTCTAATGGTCAGTGGGAGAAAATTTATGGTTACTATGCAACCTCTGCTAAGGCAGCACATAGCAACGAGGTTTCTGATCCATTCATCATCAGCACACATGCTTGTCTCACAAATAGCCTACAAACAGCTTGCATGATTATAACTAGTAAAATGTCTAATGCCATACTAAACTTTTCATTGTTTAGAACATTATACATTTTAAAGAGCAATCCATAATCGCATGAGGATCTATATTTTCAGACTGACTGCATGAACCTTGTAAAGAGTGCACTTTAGCATGAGTGTCCTCACTTTGGCTAAGATAGATTCAATTTCCTTCCTAGTCACTCATACAGTGCTGTGGTTCAGATTTTGTATGAGAATAATATTGATAATGCAGGGACACTTTGTTGTGCCTAAGTAGTACTTACTGTAAGTCAAGGACTTTCCAGATTCCCATGCTCTGCCAGTGAGAAGGTGCACAAGAAGCCATGAAGGTACAAAGCCAGGACAACTGATGTGAACTGGCCTAAGAGAAATTCCATACGGTACAACACTTTGGCCAGTATATAAACTGTTGAGGAGTTGTCTGGGAGGCACCAATCACTGCTCAGAGACTGACTGGGCATTGATCAGCTGGTGGTGAGCCATTGTATTGTGCACAACTTTTTTCTTTTGGGATTTATTTCTCTCTCTTCATTACTCCTCCTCTTCCTAATATGATTACTATTACTGTTGCTATTATAATTATTATTGTTACTGTATTTATTTTTTTTTTAATTATTAAACTGTCCTTACCTTAACACATGGGCTTTACCTTTTCTTTATTCTCGTATCCATACCACCAGGGAGTGAGGAGTGAAACAGCAACTGTGTGGAACTTAGCTGCTGCCTTTGGTTAAACCATGATAATTGGAAACACAGAGAGATACAGTTGTACACTGAGAGTTGGTTCTTCTAGTTCTTCACCTGTCAGAAGAATACTGTAATAGAGATGTCTCAGTACTATCTTGATTTTCTGCTAGTGATCTTTACATGTTGCAATCCAAATCAGCTTTTTATTAGGCTGTTTCTATGCTGAGATGTTAACTGTAGTATATTGTTTACTTTAAAGAGTACCTGAGAAGCAATTATTATCTTCCATTTAGGATGCATTTCAGTGTATCACTTCACTGTTTTGTCAAGGGTTAAACAGAATAAATATTTTAATAATGTCATTAGGTATAAAATAAATATTTTTACAAATGTGAAGATCTGCTAAGATTATATTGGTTGAGACTTTTTAACATCTGCTGACCTTGAACCATAGGGCTCAAGACCAGGTGGGATGGGGCTTTGAACAACCTGGTCTGATAGAAGGTGTCCCTGCTCATGGCAGAGGGGTGGAGTTTAATGATCTTTAAGGTCCCTTCCAACCCAAACCATTCTGTGATTCTGTGACCTTTGTTCTTTAAACAAGATAACTAATCCCTCTCATCCTTGTATGCTTTCTTGGAAAAGACAAAGAAATATGAAATAATTTGATATGATGGTATTACAAATTAGAATTTAATGGCAATAAGGGCTTGCTTCTATTTGTAGAAATATTATTAGATCATAAATGCATCTGTCAGAGTATTATGTTCTTTCACTTGGAGTTGAAATACTATTTCATAGTTAGAAGTACTGTTCAGAACATTTGATTTGTGCTTTTGGCAATTATGTCATGAAAATGAAAATCACGACAGCAAAGATACTAAAATTTTGCTGAACTTTGTGTGTGAAGGAAATATGAAGAGCTTCATAATTTTGCCAATGTAAGAACTACTGCTTTGACTATATAATACCTAAAAAACCCCAAACCAAACACCTCCTAAATTAAATTAATTTTAATAAAGATGATGTATGACAAGACCTTCTCCTTGGCATTTCTTTTGTGTTTACTCTGCTGTATTCTGACATCTCTTGATTGAGCTGGACCACTGACTGCCTGTTAGAGAATTATTGAATCAGAAGTATTTACTGGCTAGAAGCCCTGCTTGACATGTAGAACTGAAAAACAGAATTTTGAAAACAAGTAAGAGGTGAACTCTTGAAGATAACTGCCAACATCCTCCCTTTCCTGGGTGTATTGTGAAAGGCCAGACTGCCTAAATAACTTTGTAAAATTCAATGCCTTTACTGCAGAGGTACTTCAAACTTTGAAAGTGAAAGGTTAGTTCTTTATGTCAGACAAAACTCACAGTGTTACCAGATTATTTCAGAGCTGTTGTCCACCCTAGTCACTTATTTTTGTGATGCTGGGATCCCAGATGTGTTGTGAAAAAAAAAATACCAAAAGGGAAATCTAGTCTCTTGAAAATCTGCTGTTATCAAATCAGTAACTGCCAGCCACATCCAGTATATAATAAATACTATAGGAATTGAGTATTCATTTTTACTGGAGATATTCAAGAACCATCTGGTTACAACCCTGAGCAATGTGCTCTAGGGTGGCCTTGCTTGAGCAGGGAGTTTGGACCAAATGACCCACAGTGGTCCCTTCCAACATAACCCATTCTGTGATTTTGTGATTTTCCATTATTTTCACATTCAGTCACCCAATTACTCACTTTTTCCAATTTAAATGACTTATTTTTTCTGAATTTGTAAACTTGTTTGTGCATAATTTTCCACTCCACTGATAAGAAAAGTGCTTTATAAAAAAATAACAGTAATAATTGTTGAGTCCAACTGGAGCATTTTTCTCACAATTTTATGCCCTGTGGCATCTTTCCCTCCTAATCCTCTTTAAACTGAACAAAGTCCCATTTTGTCTTGCTCTCTCCTCTTCTTATGCAAGCTTCTCACTTCAATTAAAAAAAAAACAAACAAAACAAAACAGTTCAATCCCACTGATAAATGTTTAGTAAATAAGTAAACAATCTTTACAGTCTTCTACAGACTCTGTGTAGCCTTGAACATCTTTACACTGTCCAAACCATCAAAACTGAAATTGCATAAAGACTGCAAATCACTTAGAACTAAATGGGGACATAGAAAACACAGGCAATTGTCAGTATAAGCAAATTATTTTTAAACCAGAATGAAGCTAAAAAAATGGAAAAGTCAGCTGGGATTCTCTACTAAGTTATATAATTCTTAAAAAGAGGGTAAAAAATTTGTTTTATTATAAGATTACACTATTGCAAATGTAAAGGAAAAAAGTATGACATTTCATGATGTTACTGTATCTGCTTGAGCTCCTATACCTATCAGGTATTTATATCTACTACTCTAAAATGTTGTTTTGAAATGTTTCTTATAGTCACACATATCTACTTATATCACATTTGCAAACAATAGAGCCAAAAGGTGACCTGAAGAACTCATTTTGTGGAAGAGTCATTAACAAACAAAGAAAAACATTGTTTCTACATAAAAAAAATTGCATAAGCTTTAGACCTGAGAACCATACCGTGTCTACTTTTTAACTTGCATGAACTTTTTAGCTGACATTGACATCTAGTAAAACAAAAAATTTATCTTGAATGCTTGCTCTAAAAAAGGCGAAGAGAGCAGCAGCTTTTGGAGAAAAATAATCTTTAATAAAACGAATCATATTATTAAGTCTTAGAAGTTACAACCCTAATAAACAATTTCGAGGGAATTATCATATGCAAATGCATCATATTTTATCCCAGGGCCAGATACACTACCTTGATTTTGAAACCTCTAATCAATATGGTTTTTCTCCTTGTCTCTGTGCGTGACCTAAAGTAATTATTTCTAACTGACTAACTCCTCACAGGTCTGTGGTTTAAATGGAAACAGAAGCCAAGTGTCAATGTAGTGTCCTTTTATACTTGTAGTAGAATGTCCTTCAGGATCTTAGCACCAAGTGCTATATTAATAAAGAACTAAATTTATTTGTTTCTTGATTCCACAACTCAATTAAAGAGATGTTACAAATGAGGGAGCAGAAAGAAGACCAGTTCTGACAGTATTTGGCATTTGAATGTCATGGCCAATTTCATTCACATCTTTTACTTGGAGATTCTTAAGCAACTTTCTTTTATAGAAGAAAAGGCAAGACTTTTTAAGGCCAAATGTGTTTATTTTTTTCAGTTCCTTATCAATGCATAGAGTCTGCATTCTACTGTCCTTTGCGCATAGCTGACTAGTTATGTTGAAACTGACTTTTAAAAGATTAGGTTAATACTGATCTTTAGAAGAATATACATTTTGTTTTATATAAAATATTTTTGGTGGCAAAGTACAAACGCTTTTTAAATGACCGAAATTATTTATAATTAGTGAGATGTCATTTCTGTCCTTATATACTAACAAGACTTCAATTTTTTGGTTTCTCTCACCTTGACTCCCAAGAACACTTCAATATACTATACAATTAAAAAAAAAAAAAAAAAACTAAGAAAAAATAAAAAACATCAATAAAAATACCAAATAGAAAAGAGGAAAAAGAAGAGCTTACAGCAGTAATAATTAGGATTTAACATTTGGAAAAATTTGAGAGACAGGAAAGGAGCACAGAAGGAAAGTTGCTGTAGATAGCATTTTTTGGGAAAGATTTCTTAAAAATAATAGCTGGAGTAATACCCTACATCTAACCTCCATTGGTAGATATATATATAGTAACATAATCAGTACAAATGTAAGCCCCCAGAAAACTCACTCAATGGGACTCGTAGCATGGCTTACAGTTGTTCATGGACTCTGAGCTATAGACAGGAGAAATACCTTCAAGATTTTCTCAAGAGGTCAAAACAACAAAAAAAACTTACTGGCAACTTCAGAAAACCAAAGACCTGCAGAAGTTTAGAGCAGCATTCAATTAATATAAAACAGTTCACAAAGCATTAACTTAGCCCGCTCAAAACTCCAAGCTCATTTAGTTTTAAGCTATTCAGAATTTCAAGAGGAGTAAATTAGAAGCATAAAGAGGAGAAAGACAGAAAAGATATAGCAAAGAACAAGTATGGCTATCACTCCTGGTTTCAGTGGTGTTTTACTGACAGAAATTCCATGAGGAGGTGGGATCAAGACATGCTCACTTCATGCTTTGGCTTAAGTACCCTTTGGCTTTCCTAGGTTCTGCCCCTAGGTGGGACTTCTGGTCATTTGGCCACTCAGGAGCTGGGACTGGGGCTTCAGAGGCAGGTGTGGAGTGTTGCCTCTGGTGTGCCAGGGATTGGTGGCCACTGCAGGGATGGGGTACAGGCCTGGGTAGGTGGGGTGTGCAGAACAGAGCATCACCTCACTTGGATACAGCCTGACCTGCCCTTTCCCCCACACACATGCATTTGAAATGTTTCAAGCCAGCAATCCTTCCAGTCTCTCACAAAAAGTAATAACAAAAAAGGGCTTATGTGTGTTAGGAAAAAAAGAAAACCAATATTGACCAATTTGGAGATGACCTACAGAAATATAGACCTAATATACAAGTTGATTATCACAAAAAAAGAAGGATAGAGAAAATAAATTGTACAGTGGGGCAATACAATAAATAAAAATCAAAATTAGACTAAGGAGAGTGGATCCACTGAAGGAATTGACTACTTTGTTTTAAAACAACATATCTGGTTGATAAATTTAGTAAGGTTGATATATTATATTTACACCACTGTTACACATTTTACTACATACTGTCATATATTTAAGAGACTTACATAATGCAAAATCAAAATGGTAAATGCTTGGTAGACTTAAAACTGAAAATACAGCTGCAAACAACACTGTAATTGAATTAATTACAATTTTATTCTAATTAGGTTTTGGCCTTTTGGAGTCATGATTTGTTTTGTTTTTTTTTTTTTTTTTTTTTAATTTGCAGACTCTGGAAAGAATATAATTGACAGGGTTATGGTAGATGATCCATAATAAAAAAAAAAACAAAAAAAAAAAAACCAAAAACAGAAAAAAACAAAAAAAAAAAACAAACAAAAAAAAACAAAACAAAACAAAAAAAACAAAAACAAAAAAAAAAAACCACCAAAAACCAACCAACAAACAAACAAACAAAAACAAAAACAAAAAAAACCAAAACAATAAAACCCATGAAAATAATTGGCTGATTTGATGAGTATTATTTTGAAGCAATCAAAGGAAATAATTCTTTCAGGAAAGCTGAATATTAGTCATATATTCCTTATGGAGGGCTTTGTCTTCAGGATCAATGAAATTACTTCTCTGTATGGTATCGTCACCTTAAAACGGTTATACTGGAGAGCAGGATTCAGCTGTTTATTTGGGATCAGGCAGCTTCACAGTGCTCCTTTCAATCCCATGGTAGCCTATCTCTATTTCATCTGTAACTTCTGACAAGATGTTCATGTATTTTGTCTTATCTACCAATCCATCACAGATGCTCATTCATCATGGTTTCAAATAGCATTGCATATTTCTGTTGAGGTTACTAGTTCCTTCTCCATTTCTTAAGGCAATATTAATTGTATTGACTGGTTTTAAATTGAATATAAAGGTTGCTTAAACACTTGGACAATGCAATGTAATGTAAAGTAAAAATATAAAGTAAAAGTGCGAGAAACTAGTAGTTATCACATATGTTCTAATACGTTGACTTAGGCTGAGAAAACATGGAATGAGAAGTAGTCCAATTGAACTGGTGTTACTCAATGAGTGTCATAAGTAAGGATTGAAGATTACCTCCTTATAAAAGTCTTTGTATTATTTCTGCTTTGAAAGCGAGAACATGAAGTCTGGTAAACTAACAGGGTTATGTCTAATATACTTTCATGGGCCAGAGTTAATCAGAAGTGACTGTCAAAACCGAAGTTAACGTCAGAAGGACAGAATCTTTAAGAAACTTATAAATCCAGTGTCAAAATATTTTCACCCAACAAAAGGCTAAGCTAAATCATAATCACTGATGACAAGTATGAAATTCAAATTACACCTTTTTTAAAATGTTAGTTGTAAAGGCATGAAATTGCATACTTGTTTTGCAGTCAGCTCAGTGCAGTATAGGAAGAGTCTAATTCATCACACACTACTCTTTTTTGCATAACTGCCCTTTTATAGATGGTTTTAAATTTATTCTTCTGACACTTGAACCAGCATCTAGAAACAACATTGAAAAAAATAATGACTAATTCATAATAGGTTCTGACTTTTTTCTTCACTTTTGCATTTTCAAATTATGGTAGGAGTACACAGACACTGATTTTGCCATCTGTCACTGTGCTAGAACACTCCAGTTTCCACTCAGTGGAGAAAAATATGGATTCTGGTTTAAATTTATTTTGAAAATAAAATACTTATTCTTACTTGGAAATTGGAAGTAGTCAAGTGGCTGATACATAGAACAGAGATCAGAGAGTTATGGGCTCTGCAGTGGGTAAATTTCTTTTTGTTCTTTATTTCAAACCAGCCCTCTACCTGCCCCCCCACCAAAAAAAGGAGGAGCAAATTATAGCATGTCTCACAGAGACACATCCAAGCAGACATGAATAAACATGCACATACGTACATATACATATATATACACACATATATATATATATGTGTGTGTATGTATATATATAAACATAGTATCTATGTATTAACTGGGTTTGAATAAAGTACAGCAGGGCTGAAATATCTCACAAGAGATTGCGTGTACAGAGATTGCAGACTCAGTACTGCTACAGTAAATGGATTGTAGTTAATATCACTTGAATAATCTATACAAGGGGGTTTTGACTATCTAGCCTTATTTCCCCAGCACTGTTACTTACCCTTAGCATATCAGTCAATAACTAGGAGTGGTCATTTGTGACACAATTCTCATTTTATTTTGTGAAAACCTTCATGGTCTGTTATCTCCTAACACTTTTACTATTTAGAAAACATTTTTGATACAGTTATAATTCCTTGACTATCTTTGGATAACTGTAATAAACTTTATTTCTCTTAATTGAACTGCAAGAACTACCACTATTTCTTTTGTTCAGAATGAGACATTTGAATGAAATATTCGTTCAAGAAACTTGGTTCAAACTGATTATGCACTTTAAATTCCCTATTGTAAGTAATCACTTCTACATTAGTAGTTGTCACATAGTGTAAAATTAATGCACCTCTACATGACAGAGCTTAGTGCGAATAAAAATATGACTACAAACATATCTTTTCAAGGTGTCATAAGAGAAAAAATATTATGTATGTTTAAGTTAGCTAGAACCTCAGAAATCATTAGGGTTTGTGCAAATTAGAGTGGGTTGGATCTATCTGTTATATGAGATTTTTTTAAGGTTTTAAAAAGGAAATTGCCAGATTTTCACACAGTAATTGAAATACTGCTACAGATGCCAAAAATTTACTTTAAAAGCCTTTCAAACCTTGCAAGAGCTGGTGTTCTTTTTTCAGTAACATTAATAAGAAAACTTATTCATTTTGATCTGCTTTTAAACTATGGCTTTCTGGTTTGCTTTCTGATTTCTTTCCACTTAGGAAACAACTCTGTAAGTATTTAAGTACTGGGCATGTTACTTCTTAACTGAGTTGATGGATTTGATTTAACTATTTTTTTCCTTCAGTGAAAAAAAAACAAAAAAGAAATGTTCAGAAGTGCATTATTTTTTCTTCCTCATTATTTTTCTTATTTATAAACTGCTTTTATCCTCACATCTGTAATAATTTACTTACTTTAGTGAATATATATAAGCTTCAATGTTTTAAGGGAAAGCACATGTCACTTGAGAGAGATTGTTGAGACTGAGAAACAGTGCTTGGATATCGGAAATGAACATCAAGCTAAAACTTCATTGATAAACATTCTCAGTCTGTGGATATTTGTTATAAGAAAATTCTAGAAATCATCTCACAGCCAGCAGGCACAGATTGGCACTTTTCAGATTGAAAAATTCTTACCAAGTGCTTTCACCTGTGCTTTGTATGTGTTGTTTAAGCCTATCAAGCACCATAAAAAGTATGTTTGTACTCACAAGTAAGTGTAGTGGCTTGACCTTTGCCAGCTGCTAGATATCTACCCAGATTGTCTCCCATTCCCCTTCTCGATAGTACAGGGGAAGAAAATGAGATAAAAAACCTGCTAATTTGAGATAAAGACACTGAGGTTGCTTACCAGCTGCTGGCACAGGCAAAACAGACTTGACTTTGGAAAAATAAATTTTAATTTATTGCCAAGAAATTAACATTTAGGTAGAGAGAATAAAAAAAAAAAAAAAAAAAAAAAAGACAAAACTCTGTATACCTTCCCCACATCCCTCAATCCCCTTTATCCCCAAGCTCAGGTTGGCTCAGGTTGGCTCAGGTTGACTCCTTTATACCTGACTCATCTGCCATCCTCTGGGAATGAAGGTTCATGGTCAGCAAAACTTCCTCTCTGCCAGTCCTTTCCCCTTGTACTTTTTCCCTGTTCTAGTGTGGGTCCCCCCCAACAAATCTGTCGTCCTTCAACATATGGATGTTCCATGATATCACCTCCCCCAGTTCCTATCTTTATCTTGACCCACAAGATCTTTTGTCTTATTCTCTCCCTTTCCTGTTGAGCAGCAGGATTGAGAGAGTGTCAGGATCTCTAACTGCCAGCCAGTCAAGGTCAACCTATTACTGAAGACATTATTTTGCACTTCATTATGTTAACATATGTTTTGTTTTCAACAAGTCATTCACAAAATTGAAATAGTTTATGGTAGAACCACAGAATTTGCTGAGTTGGGAAGGACCCACAAAAATTATGAAAGTCCAGCTCCTGGCCCTGCACAGGACATCCTCAAGATTCACACCATGTGCCTGAAAATAAAATGTGCCTGTAAAATAGATGTCCTTAGACACAGCTCTTTTTACAATGAAAATTAATGGTAAAGCAAGCAAATAATGTTCATGAGTTCTTGTCCTGTATGAAGGTTAATTTCTGGAAATTCAACCTCATTAGCTACTGCTAATCAACACTATGGCAAACACAAATTTTATTTCCTGTAGATTATGGACTGTAAAACCTCAAATTATTGGGACAGTTAAGCATCATATTTTTCTATGTAAGCTGATAGTATCCAAAGTTCTTGACTTACAAGTCTATATAATCTGTGCAATGTGAAATCTTTGCTGTTTTATTTTGACTGTTTAGATCTACTTCAAGTTCAAAGCATTATATTGAAGAGACAAACTATTAATTTAATTAGATGCCATAGCTGAATATCCAAAATAATTTTAAAAAGTTCTGGTTTAATATTTACATTCATTTTGTCAGGAAGTTCCAAATTTTGTTATCTTCAAACTTTGCAGTTAGGTAACTAATTTTTTGTTCAATTTAGAATACAGAGAGGCATTAAGAATATTTAAAAGCCTACAATATTAATTTATAAAAAAAGATATTGTGATGAGATTAGACTGCAGATCAGATCAATTATTTTTAAAATGAAAACGATTAGCAGAGTATATCCAACACAGGCAACTAATACAAGCAACCAAATACTTTGGGCTGTAGGTACCTAGAAATAAGTGCATGATATTTGAAAAGTGATTATTTAGTCATTTAAAAAGGTTCAAGAATTATCTGTCTAGTGAATACAGTGATGTAGACATAACTGAAGACTTTCACAGATAATATGTCCTGCATTAAGCAGTCCAACAGTGTCGGGTCCTGCGCTTGGATCACAACCCCATGCAGAGCTACAGGTTTGAGGATAAGTGGCTGGACAGCTGCCAAGAAGAAAAAGGACCTGGCAGTGTTTCTTGACAGCCAGCTGAACCTGAGCCAGTGTGTGTGCCCAGGTGACCGAGAAGGCCAATGGCATCTTGGCCTGTTATCAGAAATAGTGTGGCCAGCAGGACCAGGCCAGTGATTGTCCCTCTGTACTTGGCTCTGGTTAGGCTTCCCTTCAAATCCAGTGTTTTCAGTTCAGGGCCCCCCAAGTAAGGAAGAACTTTGAGGTGTTGGAGCCTATCCAGAGAAGGGTGACGAAGCTGGTGAAGGGTCTGGGGCCCAAGTCTTATGAGGAGCAGCTGAGGGACCTGGGGTGTTTAGTCTGGAGAAAAGGATGCTCAGGGGAGACCTTAACACTCTCTACAACACCCTGAAAGGAGCTTGTAGTGAGATGGGGGTTCAAGTTGTGCCAGGGAAAGTTTAGATTAGATATTTGGGGGGAAAAAACACAGAAGGAGTTCTAAAGAATTGGAATAGATGTGCCCAGGAACACATCCCTGGAAGTGTTCAAAAAGCATATGGATATGGCACTTGAGGACATGATTTAGTGAACATGATGGTGGTGCTAGGTTGATGATTGGACTTGATCTTAAAGGTCTTTTCCAACCTTAACCATTCTGTGCTTACACTATAGTTACAGGTTAGAGTGAAGCTTTGACATGGTCACTTTAAGATACCTTTGATAATAAAGAAAGAAAAAAAGATAGTTTTTGGATTTTTAGTCTGACTAATGTTAGATGTTTATTTTAGGATCATATGAATCGCATTCTTTAAGGGCTTCATTTAAAAAAGGAGACTTGAGAATGTCATGTCTTGACATTTGTGGCTGGCTATGTGAGTCCTAAACAAAGCAACTGATTCATGTGGGGGATAAAAAGAAAAGGAAAACAAAAGAAAAAAGTTTTATTCATTAATAAAAAATCACAAAAACATTATCAGCAAGACAAATATTATTGAAATTCCTAGCATCCTAGATTTTTTAATTTACAACAGGGTTTTTTTTGGTTATCATATACAAACTGTATGAAAACTGTATTGTGTTATCAACACAGTTATTTGACTATTTAAAATCCAGGTGGAAAAAGCAGTAACACCTATGATGCTTAAATACCAAAGTGAGAATATGTGATAAAAAAAAAAAAACAATCACAGTTATCTTAGATACTTGTCCATGATCAAGGATCATATTAAAACCATAGAAACAGCAAAGGGTGCCAGCTTTCTCAGGGAATAGTATAGGAAACATGAAATGCAGCTGGTTTTAATGTATTCTTTGTGTTGATCTTTTGGTTTTTAATATTAGTTTCATCTGTGCTTATCTGTCTCACTAAATTGTCTTCATTTTTAAGTGGATTTTTTTGTTTAAATATATATTATTCATAGATCTTCACTAGACAGACGTTTTTCCTTATTTAATTATTTTCTCTTTTTCTGTTTGGTTCATCATGTCTGTCTTTAAGGTCATGCAGCACATTGTGATTTCAGCCCACTTAATTTTCTTACTTTTTTTATCTTGGATTTCATCACTTTAATTTTCCCCTAGCATGTGAGGACCTATCACTAGTTTTAGATATCTCCTCTTCATTTATGTCCAAAAAGTGTTATATTAGAGTTAGAAACGTTAACTTTTTTGGCACTGGGAGAAAAAGAGATGGAGAAAGAAAAAGAAAAAGAAAAAGAAAAAGAAAAAGAAAAAGAAAAAGAAAAAGAAAGAAAGAAAGAAAGAAAGAAAGAAAGAAAGAAAGAAAGAAAGAAAGAAAGAAAGAAAGAAAGAAAGAAAGAAAGAAAGAAAGAAAGAGAGAAAGAAAGAGAGAAAGAAAGAGAGAAAGAGAGAGAGAGAAAGAGAGAAAGAGAGAGAGAAAGAGAGAAAGAAAAGAAAGAAAGAAAGAAAGAAAGAAAGAAAGAAAGAAAGAAAGAAAGAAAGAAAGAAAGAAAGAAAGAAAGAAAGAAAGAAAGAAAGAAAGAAAGAAAGAAAGAAAGAAAGAAAGAAAGAAAGAAAGAAAGAAAGAAAGAAAGAAAGAAAGAAAGAAAGAAAAGAAAGAAAGAAAGAAACCTACTAAAATTTATCTTGCATTAACTGGATTTTAGAAGTCGTAGAAGTAGCTAAAAACCATTTTGGGTAATGTTAGATAATAATATAGTTTGATGTCAATGCAATTTAGAAGACAATTATATAAGTATTTGAAAACAAGGTTAACATTTTGTTGTGAAAGAAAAGCAGAATTTCATTCCTGCATACTTAAGCAAATGCAGATCAAAAAGAGATCATCACTAAGGAGATTTTCTGTATACATTAGTACATAGACTGCAAATTTTATTGTACCATTAACACAAATTTTTATCATACAAAGAACACAGAAACATGCTGATGAGAGTAGTGAAGATGTAGAGATGCAGATGAAGATGTAGTGAAGATGTAGAGAGTAGTTTTGATTTCTTAAAAGATTATTCTGTTTGTCATTGTTATTTGTATCTAAAAAGAAATGAAAATATAATTTTCTGTCTCAATCATAGGAGAAATAAAACATATTTACAAAACATCAATGTTGTAATTGAGTTTGTTCTAACTAGGCTCATAGTGACACTAAAAACTTAAATTGCTTGACATAGGTACATGTAGACTATGTATAAAGTGTTTTTTACATACTCTTATGTGAAGTACAAGAATAAGTATGACTGTCATATGACAGATACTCAAATTAGGGGTTTTGAAGACTTTATTTGTAAAGTTCAGAAAATATTCATAAGAACATAAATATAACTACCCCTTCATGGAGCTCTTTCCCTATTTGAGAACCAGTTCCTGGGCTATCTGGTAAAAAACACAGGATTTGTGGCAACTACACTTATGGCCTCTGAGTTACATTACAATCTTAATATCTACCTTTTTTATAAATATCTTTCTCTGACAAGGTCATCCAAAGTTAAGCAGTAGTCTAACTTCACTCCAAACTTATTTAGAAAACAATATTGTAACATTTATATTAAGATGGTTTCAATATTTTTCAAGTTATGCTATGTAGGCAATGACAGTCTTTCCCCAAGAAATCAGATTCACATTCTTTACAACCTAGGTTTTGACAAACTAGTAAAATATCACAACCAATCTAAGCTTGTAGACATCCATTTTCCAGTCAAGATAATTAGGGCTGTCAAATATTCTACTGCCAAGAGACTCAAGTCTAGAGGATTATTTGTGTCTGTGTTTCAGTCTTTTGTCTTAAGCTGTCAATATACAGAACTCATCAATGTCAGTGTCAGAATCTAGAACCAATATTTGTGGCAAGACAAACACCTGTAATTTAATATGTTTGTGTTATAGACTATCAACTTTTTCACAGTCTTGCAATTTTGAGATTGCTTTTACGGTAACCCTGAAAATGAAAAGACAATCTGAATATATATCATACTCAAAGGAAAACGTTTATTACATACCTTGTAATCATCTTTCACAAATTTCAGATATATGCAGCATTCACTAAAGTAATTTACTGGGAAAAAAAAATGCAAAAATCTGTCTCAAATGAAGTCTTTTGACATAACAACAAAACTAAGGACTGAAGAACACTGAAGAAAAGTTATTCAGATAAAATGATGTGTAAACAAGTGACAGAACATAGTTGTTAAATCATGGAAATTTGAGGTAAATTCCTCAGAAAGAACTCTATAGAGTATTATCAGCTTTGGTCAATCTAGCATTTGTATTTGCTACATTGGAGTATACAAGAAGGATTTTTTGTAGAATCTGTCTTAAAACACTACTCTGTAAAAGAACTATGATTTTGTCTGTCTATACTGAAATTTGGAATAATGAGTTGGAATAATGATGGGAGAAGTTTCCATGCATACCTCTAGGTACTGGAAGGACTTCCTGAAGCTTTGCTTATATATGCCATGAATTGGAGTACTCCTTTACTTCTCTGTCAATTTTTATTAGATATTTGGTCAAAAATAAAACCATGGGAAAATATATAGAGATATTTAGAACACATCAGATCCTTTCCTAAGTAATCTCATTCAGTAAAGAAACTACACTGTGAAACATTGTGCTCTCTTTTTATCTCTTCCCATTTGAATATCATGTTTTTGTGCTTTTTCTTTTCCGCAGCTCCATGTGAGGAAAACAACATAAGACAGAATCAAAACTAAAATATGCATTTATTATCCCACACAATCTTGTTCAGAGAAGCTGAAGAGTGTAGCACTGAGTAACCTTGCCTGTAGTTTCTTATGGATTAGCACATCCAGAATTAAACAAGAGTAGTTAATTGCTCACAGGAATCTATGCTCAGAAATACAGACTATAGGCATGTTCAATGCATTAATTTCTTTCGCTTACATAGACATTGATATTCTCAGTTAGAGCAGCAGCTTGTTCTCTGCTCCATGCAGAGGAAATGGCCCAAACGTGCAAGTGAAATGGATTGCCAATGTGCTTCAATTTGCAGCATTGAATGCCTGCTGGCAAAGACAGCATTAGGGATGTTAAAAGGCAGAGTACAGGAATGATCATTATGTGGGGGGATGAGGAGGTATAAACTGATCACATATTCCTAGTAGTGTCTGTAAAAAATAACTCTATAACTCTGTTAAAGGGATAAACAGACTATGTATTTGGAAAGCATGGACAGAGATTTTGTTCATAGTCTATTTTAAATATTTACAAATTTATGAAAAAAAAATGAGAAATTATTCTCCTTTCTAATTCCCTGTTGCCGAAAATAAACACTCACATAAGTCTGCACGGAATGCCTCAAATGATGTTTTTCTTAAGACAAAGTGTTGAATTAAATAGATTTTTAGGTCAAAAGTGAAGGATTTTCTAGTGATTAAGGAACTTAATCTAATATTTAGCAAAATTGGATTACACTCCCGACTCTGCTGTAAACTTCTTATATTACACAGACACCTAAGGATAACTTTTCAAAGATAATTGAGCACGTAAAGACATATATATTAGTAGGATTTTTATAAATGCCTGATATATTTGTACCACCAGTTCACTTACTGTTTTTGATAGCAAGCTATCTAAAGATCTGAGCCCTAACCACCTCCTTCCCTGCTGTGGTCTCAGTTCAGCTGCCTGTGAGGGTGTAAAATAAAACATAGATATTTCACAAAGAGGTAGGAGAAGAAATGCATTCAGAATTTAAAAGTGGTCAATATACAGTACTGGGAATTGTATAAATTACCTAGTATAACTGATTTTAGTCATAAACCACCTCAAAAGGTTACATGCAGAACTTATAGTTTCTGTCTGCAACCACAAAATGTCATCAGTCAGGAGAAGGAAGCCTGAGCAACATAATATCAACATGATACAAACATTCTTGATGGACTGTTGCTTTACCTCTGCCTTTTCTTCCAGGAGTTTCTGATACTTTTATTTTGCATATTACTAACTAAATTAATTTCTTTTAGTGAAGAAAATATGTCTCTAGTGAACAAGAGTGGGAAGTATTTGTACCAGTCTCCCAAGTACTCTCAAGAAATCTCTAAGTATCTAAAGAGGTGATATCACCTGCTGTGCTCACTCCTTTTTTACCTATTCCATCCCTTTTTTTACTACAGCTGCTGCAAGTACTCAGCCTTTTTCTCATCCCACTAAAAAATCCCAAACTAAACCAAATCAAACCCCAAATAAAAAGTGAACATTGTACTTAGGACTAAGTACAGTCATATTTTATTCTTGGTCTTTTTTTCATCATAGTGTTTCTGGGGCCTGTGGCATAGTGGAAATTGTGGAAGAAGGGGAGTATTTCCAGTAGCCAGATTGAGACTTACTGAATAATATAAAAAGACAATAAGGAAGATATATATGGGCATCTGCACGTGTATATAAAAAAGTACTTACTATAAGCTATGCATCCAAAAATCTCTGTACAATATTTGCTCATGTGAGATCCCCAACTTTTTTGGATTTTAAAAAAGATTTAAAACGAAATTGATTCTAAATATTTACTGTTTATTAAAATAATTTAATATAATATTCAATATGTCTTACATTATATCATAGAAAATATAGTGCATCTAATTTTCCTTCAGTAATGACAAAATAACAAAGCATCAAACACTAACTGAATGAAAAAAAATAACAATGGATAAGAATGATATGATCTTTACACAGCTAAGAGACACACTCTGCTTTCCATTTTTAAGCAAGATTCCCCACTGGCTTTGAAAACAAAAGCTCCTAGACCTAAACACCAAAATAAACTTGTGCAAGATACATAAAAAACCTTCACTTGAAAAAACCAGTACCCCTTCTCTAATTGTATTGTGCTTAACTGGAGTTTGAAATTAATATATTATGTATAAAATATATTACATTATATAGAATATATAAATAAATATATTTCATGTTTCTGCTACCTATGGAAAAAAAAAAAAAAAAAAAACCAACAAAAAAACCCAAAAAACCCCACCAAAACAACCCAATAAAAACAACATAGAAGCAAATCTGCTCCCCTGCTCTGATAAACCATAAGCTACATTGGCAAGCTGATGTGACAAGGCTAGATGGATATTTTTTTATTTATTTTAGTAATGGAAATATCTTCTTCTGTGACAGGTGCAGAGTATAAGATTTAAATAATTGATAACAGTTCTTTTCTAAATGTTCTTCAAGATATTATCCTATGTCAAAAGGTTATATTCATGTCCAACATTTAATATGCTAAATTATGTCACAATGGCCTTTTCTCAGTTTTGCATACCTCCTTAGAGTGTGATGTTTCTGATTAATAGCTTGTTCAGAATTTCAAAAATATACATGTATTTATATTTAAAAATACAATTACAAACAGAGTAACTTCTTAAGCATGTTGTGAACCAAGTTCAGTAATACAGTGACACAGTTTATGAATGCTTGATTCTTTTGACAGACTCATTTCAGTCATGCAGACAGAGGTATCTCATGCAATACAAACTCCAAGTCTCCATGTGAAATGCTTGGCCCCCAGAATGGCACGGATTATCAAACTGCATATGTGCCATAAAGTGCCTGCAAATTCTTTGAGGATGTCTCAGATGTCCTCAGTATGTCAAATAATACTGAATATTTGGCTGGCACAATTAAATTGAGCCCAGAGTATCTGTTCCCAGTGAAAGCACTGCAGGATTTTGTAGACATTTTATCTTTGACAGTACGTCCACATCTGCATACAAATTTAAGCAGGGCACTTTACTGACTTATCTATGTCTTGTTCTGTATTCATCTCACTTTATATCATTCATGTAAAAGTTACAGGCCTGTTACTCTTTTACTGCCTATGCTTTGTAGCCTCTCTATTGTTAATAGAAAAAAGATAGGCACATCTTCACTAATTTAGACATATTTATTTAGACTGAATAAATTACATTGTGAAGGTACCTACAACTCCTAGCAAATGACAAATGCTCTAAACATTCAAAAGCTAGCTCACAACTACATTTTAGGGAAATGAAGCTCAATGATATTAATTGAGCCACTGATGCATGAAACAAAAGCTTTCAGAAATAATAGTAATAAACATGGAAAGGGATATGAAGGACCAGAATCCTATTTCATTTTTTAACTTGCTAAATCTTCCTAAAGGTAAATCTGGTAAATATTCATAAAAGTCTGAGTTTTGGACACCTGCTCACATGTATGTATTTCCAACTTTACATTAAAAAAATAAAATAGTCTGCTGATGTGAAAATTTATTATTTTTTAGTGCAGAGGAGTTTCACAGAATGACAAAATCATTGAAGTTGAGAGGAAACTGTGGAAATTGTCTAGTCCAACCCCTCTGCTGAAAGCATATTGAGCCAAGGTAATTTGTCCCAGGCTGTGTCAAGTTAGGGATTGAGTATCTAGTGGAATGGAAACTCCACTTCAAATTCTCTGGTCAATGTGCTCCAGCACTTAGTAGCCCTCATAGTAAAAATATTATTTTCTCACATTTAAATGGTATTTCCTGCATTTCAGTTTGTTATCATGTCCTCTTGTCTCTTAACTGGGCACTGCTGAGAAGGTCTGACTCTGTTTTCTTTACTCCCACCTCCAGGTATTTAAACATAGTGATAAGTGATATTTAACTCTCTTAGTTTCTCCTCATATCACATATGCTCCTGTACTAAAATGTTTCTTAAGCATGCTCAATGAAGAAAATGATGTGCAGAACTCCATGGTATCAGAAGGCTAATTAATCACTTTATTCTATTATATTATACTAAAACTATATTACACTATATTACTAATTAACAAGAACTATCACTAACTAACTAACTAGAAAACCCGGAACTCTCTCCCAAGAGTCCCAACACAGCTGTGACCTAATTGGTCAATCATTCCAAAACACCACCACCAGAATCCAATCAAGCAATCACCTTGGGTAAACAATCTCCATAACACACTCCACATATGCACAACAACGAGCAGCAGCAAATGAGATAAGAAAATTGTTTTGATTACTCTTTTCTCTGCTTCTCTCAGGGAAAATGCTGAGAAAGCTAAGTCTCTCTCTGTTCAGAGGATATGTGAATACCACATGCTCCAAGACCTAAATCATATTCCTGACCCTTTGCTGGACTCGCTCTGATATATCCAGGTCTCCCTGGTACTGAGGAGCCAAGGCCTGCACCCAGCAGTTCACATGTGGCATCAGCAGTGCAGGGTAGAAGAGAAAGATGATCTTCCTTGACCTACTGATGATGTTTTTACTGGTGCAGCCCAGAATAGTGTTGGCCACCTTTGCTGCAACTATGAAGTGATCTACTTTTAGCAGTGAGGGAATTCACTTACAATATTTTGCTTTGCTTTCAGAGTAAAATATGAGTTATGGAGTTTTGATTTTGATTTTTTTCTATTTTACTGAAATAGGTCTTATCAGAAAATTAAATAAATCATTTGCTTAAAAAAGAAAATTTGAAATTGTCAGGATAAATAATCCATTATATTAACAATTAATTTACCAAAAAATAGCTATTAATAATGCTTTACAGAAAACAATGTAAATGAAAAAGACAATACAAATAATTTATTATATCTTTAATTTAACCCAGGATGTAAATTAGTAGTTCAGGTAATTTACCTCACTTGCACATATTAGTGGTTCATTAGCATCAATATCCTGTCTTTGGCAATGTTGCTGAATGATGATTCACAAAAACACTTCACCCAACAACTTTCCTAATTTATCTAGGCAGCTGTGCTATGCTTTTTGTGAACAGAAAACCACTTTATGCTATATATAGAGATGAATAATGTCTTTCCATACAATGTTTGATCCTCATCTTTTAGAACACATCATCACAAATTCCAATAGTTCATACAATTAGTCAAAAATATAATGCGGTAAGCTGCAGCCCCAAATACATATTTTCTGAAATTTATATTAAAATATGTGAAGCAGATTCAAAAAAGAACAGGAAGCAATGTTGAATGTTAATAAATAGGTTTTATTGTGAAAGATTCTGGGAATAATCTTTATTTTACTGTGGATTAGAAGGATTGGGGGGAATGGAGTGTCTTGACTAGTTAGTGGATGCTTTAATATCACTGTCCTAGATGACAAGAAAATCAAAGTCTTGAAGTTTAGGTTTAGATTATGGAAATATTTCTACCTCTTTTAACAAGGAAAGCCAAAAGTCAAAAACCATTTCATATTATGTACTTATTACTTGATCTGAATGAAATAAAGAACATTAGCAATTTTAACAGATAATTGTAATTAAGCCACTAATATAGGAAGCAATATAATAGCAGAGGAGGATTCTACTGTCTGTAATAAGTAAAAACAAGCAAATAAAATAAATCAAACAAAACATCACAGAACAGAGGACTAAAACAGACTTCAGAATTTTTTTCTTAAGGCTTTGATCTTAAGAAATAGTATTTCTTAAATGCTGAATAATCTTCTTCCATGAAACTGAGAAAAGTCAAAACCTCCATGTGGAAAAGTAAATTTGATTACAGTCAGAGTTATGGTTCATTTCCAACACAGAGAATACAGGTGCCTAGAATAAAAGTTCATGTGATTGTTTTCTTACAACCTAATTGTTAACATTATTGGCAGTGGAACTAAGCTTACATTGTAAAACAGTATTTTAGATTTTTATTACATAAGCTTATTTTCCATGCAAAATCTTGTCTGCTGCTTATTATTATCTCTATTTTATTATTTATTCATATTAGAGTGTACAAGTATGCTTGCTCTTAAAATATTTTAAACTAAAAATTAAACTTAAAATATTTAAACTAAAAAACTAAACTAAAATATTTTAAACTAAAAATTTTAAACTAGAAATTAGTCATGAAATTACATGATCCTTTGTGAAATTCCTATTTCTGAAGTAACTGAGAAAGTGCATTTCAGATACATAATAGTAAGTTTGCAATGATTGCCAAGGAGACAATGTCTGAACTAAAATTATTGAATTCAGACATCTTAGATGACATTTGGCTTTTTCTAACTTTAATCATTTCCATTTAATTCATTTTCTGTAACATTAGTGAGGTAATTAAATATAGTTACAGGAATATCTCAGTTTGCACTTTAATTACCCATTTACAGCACTGTTTCTTCTACTGAGTTGGCCTTCCATTAGTGAAAAAAATAATAGTTCAACAGCTAATTGAATGTTAATTCCTAGATCATTTGGTGTTTTGTAGGCTTTTTAGCTGCTTAAATAGACTGCCCATTTGCAATAATTTCCTCACATTTGAATTTTTTAGATACTATGATTTGCTCTTTTGCTAAAAGTAGGAGAAAATTATACATCCCAGAAAAAGAAAAAAAAAATCTCATAGAACTTTGGAACTCATAGAACTCATAGATCTCATAGAACTGTTGGGATTGAACAAGGAGGAAGTAGGATGGGTAAGCTGGATATCTCTTTAAGAAACTAGACACAGGTCATATCATACAGATATGGAACTACTAGTAATTAAAGTAATTCAACTTTTGACTTCTATTGAATTATAGTTTATGAAAGAAATTAACAGATTAAAATCCTGAAGAAGAAAAGTAACTATTTAAAAGAATAGTATGTAGCAAGGTTTGGAGATAAAAATTAAATCAGAAATATAATCAAAAAAAGAAAAGAATAAAAACAAAATTATAGAAAAATATTAATATAATCCAAAATCAAATTAAAAGATGTATTATATTTTGGGTCTTTATTTTTTTCACTTGTTATTGTAGAACTTACAGTCCAGGACTAATTTATTAACACTAATGAATTTAGATTTGTAACATTCTAGTGAAAGAGTGTCTAAGACCTTTACAGTGTCAGTCCCACAGAACATAAACAGTTCTTCTTTTCAATTTTTTTTACTGGAAAAAAACCCACCTATCTCAAGTCAGTATGTTTAAAGTTCTACAAAAGAATAAAACTGTATCAAAAAAATGATGGCTTCTTCAACTGTGAGCATGTAAAAAATATGTTGGGTTTTGGTTTTTATTTTTTTTTAGCATTTCTCTATTTTCCCTATAACATTTTAATTTAAAATTGAAGAAACAGTTGTGTATTTATATTTTATTAATTGAATCCAGTTCGTAGTTTACTTGACTAATGCATGAGTGCTGTATGCCTTTGGAACATTCTTGATTTGATTAATCCTCAGCCTGTCCTACAAGAAGAAAAAGACTCTCCATATTTTACCTTGCAAAAGGAAAGTCAAAGACAGAGTAGATACTGAATGAGACAAAAAAAATAATCTCTGTGTTTATTAAAAGAAATCCAAATGTTCCAGCTTATAAATTTATTAAATAAGAACAACTTATTTTTCCTATCACTAATAAATTATAATACCATACATAGTATCATTAACTCTCCTAAATAATTGCTTACTAACTAGGTTAGTTTGCCTTGTAAATATTTGTTGTTAGATTTATCTTAAAGATCTTCTTTAAATTAAAAATCCTATATTTTAAAATACAGTCCTGCACATTTGTTTGTTTTTGTCCCACTGAGCCTGAATGTGGATATTTATGCTGGGTTTAAAAGCAATTGTGTGAGGCACTGACTCAGCACACACCTGAGATTTAGCTAACTAAACAAGACAGGAGAAACTACCAGACGTAAAACAGGAGATTGCTGGAAGTCATAAATAAAAGAGTGAGTAGTTTACAAGAGTTTCAGATAGCACTCCCGGGTACTGAGCCAGTGGCTAAGGGAGAGGTTTGAGAGAAATGGCCGAACATCCCAGGCAGATGAATAGGGAGCAGCAAGGTAGGCAGTGCTTCAGTAATTCCATCTGTGACACTGCATAAAGAAGGGAGGGTCTAGGTACCAGCACTAGATAAACCAAATTTGGACATAGACATAGCAAAGTTGGAATTAATGGACTGCGTATTTGGGAATAGAAAAGGGCAAAGAAAGAGAGACATTAAGCAATAGAATGTAAGGTCAAGGAACAGGAAATGGAATGATAAGATACTTTGTGATTTAACCCCAGCCAGTAACCAAGTACCAAACAGCTGCTTGCTCACTCTTCCACCAGTGAGGTGAAGGAGAGAATAGCATAATTAAGGGTAAAAACCAATTTAATAGGGAGTGTAAAAGCTGCACACATAAGCAAAGGAACAGGGCCCCATCATGCACAAAGGTTATTTGGGAAGGCAAATATCATCACTCCAAACATCCACCTTATTTTCCTTCTTGCCAGTTTATATGCTGAGCATGTTGTCATATCGTATGGAACATACCATAGTGAGTCACCTGTCCCAGTTGTGTCTCTCTCCTCCCAACCTCCCATGCATCCTCAACTTCATCTCCAGCATGGCAACATGAAAAGTAGGAAATGCCTTGGTTCTTATGTAAGCCCTGCTCAGAGTAACAAAAAACATCTCTATATTATCAACCCTGTGTTCAGCAGAAATCCAAAACACATCCCCATACAGCCACTCTGAAGAAAATTAACTCTACCCCAGCCAAAATCAACATAATGCGAATCAGGGGACTGGGGCTACTTGGGGATCCCTGCCAACCGTTCCTGTCTTACACCTGATACTGCAATCTAAATGAGAATAATAACCCAAACTTGGGGCTCTGACCATACCATATGTTTCAAATCATCTTCCAGGGCTAGGGTTATCCAGTGTGCTTTCTCTAGCTAGCAGGCCCAGACAAACTGAACATCCTGGTAGTTGTGTCTCTGTGTCTGATTTGGGGCAGATGCCATTAGCATCCCAAATGCCCACCCCTTCTGGAAATCTTACATGAAATGTGCTGGGAAATAAAATAAACATTGAGACGTTTATACATAGTATTGTCACAAGAACAGTCTGTGCAACTAGCATAGATTTAATATTTTAATATCCCAAAGGAAATGGTAATTACAAATCCTATTTCAAATATTCAAAATAAGATCAAGTACTGCTTTTTTATTATATTAACTTGTTAAATTATTATCTCTGGATTCATGCTATAAAATATGCATAATATATAGCAATACTAACTGATGTTAAATATCCCTGTGTGTAAACCATGAGACTCATTCCCTCTGAAAAGAAAAATAGTGAGAGGTAGCTTCTTAGCATGACGAGCTAGCTGTAGAACCCTTTAAAAGTAAATGTCAGAAAAGTATATCAGTATAACTAATAGTATGGTGTGGTGGATTTTTTATTTTTGTTTTGTGGAAAAATCTATGATATTTGGCTGAAAGTGTTGAAATTGATAATCATCACTATGTTTCATTAGGTTGTTTTTTTTTTTTATTCTTATGAAGATCTGAAGGAAATTCTGTGCCACAGCTGATTTCCCAGGTAAAATTGGTTTTTATTTCAGTATATTGACCCTATGGGAGCTTACATTACATATATTGCACTTGAAAATCCCCTTAATTTCCAAGCAAACTTGAAATCCTAAACAAAAATTCAGCTTTTGTTATAGTTGGTTTTGGTTTTTGGTGCTTTGTTTGTCTATTTTATTGTTTTTGTAAATTGGATTTTTTTTCTGTTTCTTTTTTCTTTTGTTTTGCTTTTTGTTTCATTTTGCTTTGTTTATTTGTTTGCTTCTTTTTTCCCAACTTTTCTCTAAAGGATTGGGAAATAGTATCATATGAACCTTATTTTTTCCACTCTGACTACTGCTCAAGAGTCCCCATACTAGCAGAACAAAAGACTTTCATCACAATTCCTGTAGCACCTGTACAAGAAACATCAAAGTGAAGCTTAAATTTAAAAATATATATTTATTTTGACAACTTTCTGAACTGGGGACAGGGGATTTTTTTTTTTTTTTGAGGGTAGAATATTACTTGTTTCATGTAAAGAGGAAATGTTCAGACACTTGTCAAGATTCTCATAAAAGGGTTTATTTATTAAACCAAATAATATGTACAATAAAAAAGTTCTGTATAAGCACAGAAGCTTTGGTGGGTTTTTTTTTGGATCATAAAAAAAAGATTTTTCCTTTTTTTAAGGTTGGCTAATTTCTCTGATATAATGTACACAGCACACTGATACCCCACAGAGATTATTGTCTACATAAAGAAAGCATGACCACATAGGAAAATAAAGAGTATGTTATAAGAAAACAAGGAGGTAGGGAGGTTGTCCAAATAGTTTGTAAAACCTCTGTTTATACTTCTAAGAAAACTTTTTCTGTATTTGCCTTGAAACAACAGGGATTCTCCTCAAATTCTCCTTATTCTTCCAAGGTCAATTATATACTTCTTCAGTGAACGTCTTCATCTGAATAGCAGATTTAGTGATAAACAAATATTTTACTGGCTGTCACAATACTTGGAAAGTGCACATTAACTCCATCTCTCTATATGGTTTTGCTACTGTAAGCTAGCAAAAAACAGCTGCTTTGTTTATACCCTACATCAAGGAAAAGTTTTAAGTTGATCAGGGAATTCAATTTAAGCACTAATCACTCCTGAAAGTCAGGGATTGTTAGTGAGCTTAGTATCTCTCTCTTTTCCTCTCCTCCGTTGTTGTTGTTGAGAGAGATATCTCTCTCTTTTCCTCCTCCTCCGTTGTTGTTGTTGAGAGAGATTTTTGATCATATTTTTTAAAGGTAATATGCTTATGAGTGTATCTAAGACTTTCTGGGCACTGCATAAAATGTGAACTACTGTTTACTGCATATTGACATGTACCATCTCGAAAGGAGATGGAAATGCAGAGCTGATGCCAGATCTTCCCCCCTACATTAGAACTGTCTGTCTCCATGAGACCATGCTATCTTTTCTGAAAGAATATCAAAGATGGGTGTGCTCAGAAACTCAATAGCTGGAAACTCTCTGAAGCTGCATGTCAGCAGTCAAATTCTCCCCCATGTGCCTTCTGGGGTATTGTGCCCTGCATGAGCACTTAACAAAGGTTTTTTCCTTTAAGCACAGTAGTCCTTGTTCCATGTGTGTGCAGTTTGCCTATTGCCAGCAGCTATTATGATGTTCTGAACATCCCAAGTAAGAAACATTGATTGCAATGATTATAGGAGTTACTGCTCAAAAATAATTTAACATTTTGAAAATTTAATATAGAGGTTTTCACCCAGGCAGTGCAGCCTACCACTCTTAGGCTAACATTTTAGAATAAATGTCAAACTCTTGAGCTCTGTATATTTGTGGAAGCTAGAGATAGGAGAAAAGCTAACTGATAGAAAGAGCATGGGGGTGAGAAATGGATTTTGGGGGGGGGTGGCTGTAGAGAAATTTGGTATTGAATCAATTATTCTTTTCCAAATTATACCAAAGTGCAAATAGATCCATCAAATGATGGGGAGGTTGTGATAGCACATTTATCTGGACCTTCAGTTTCAAACCACTTTGCAAAGAACAGATGGAAATGCAGTCTAAAAGCAGGTAAGTATATATTTTTGGATTTTAAAACACGGCCTTAAATAAATAGAAATATGAAAGTGATTTAAATATGCCCCAAACAAACTAAGTTTCTGATGAACAAGTATATTTATTTATAAATTACAGATGTCCTTATTTCTTGCAAATTAAAAAAAGAAATATTGATGTACTTTGTCCTGGCAAATGAGTTGGACTATGTCCATAACATTAAATTAATTTATTAGAAAGAAAAATAAAGAAGATATTTGCTGTCTTGAAAGTAAAAATTATTCTTTTGCAAAGCTTAGGAACATAAAGATTGAGAGATGATTTCATCAGAGGTATGAGTGCAATTAGAGACTAAGTACTAACAAGAGAAAAAATAACGTAGTATGTTGGCGCCACTTGTGGCTTTTATTTGCTACGGCCTCACGCAGATGGAAAGCCCCGCTAGAGCTGCCTTTGTGAGATTGTAGCCACTGTGTGCACGGGGTTATGGTGTTTGCCTCCCCAACAGTGCTGAGCGCTCCAGCATGGGTAACAAAGCTTTGGTAGCTTCATACTGAGAGCAAGGGAAGGGATGAGAGAGGCACACTTTGCTTGCTTGCCTGAGAACATTTTATTCCATGTGTGGTCTCAGCAATGATCAGAGCAACCATTCCCAGCATGGTGCAAGGCAAAAATGGCAACGGGACAAAGAAAGCATTAGGTTAAATAGTGGGTGGGCAGACAGGGGTGGAAACCTGCCTCGCCCTATAGGGACAGACGACAGGAGAGTGATGTGTAACATAACAACCTATGGGAACATAACAGAGGTGGGTACAGTGTTCTGGGACAAATAGCATTGCAGAGGTGGGGTGATTGATACAGAACTTTCAAGAAAAATCAGGGACTGGCTACAAGATTGACATGTAAGAGCTCCTGTGGTGAGCAACTTGGAGCGAACCATTGTGAGGGGAAATAGGGGTACAGAGAACCAACCTAACTAACATTTATTAAAATCCCTGACTGAACCAATCCAACCTACAACAGTAGTACAAAACAAAACAGTTGGAATTATTTCCCCAGCAATCTTTCTGTTGCATTGGAGAGATCTGAGCTTGTTCCATAGACTGTCAGATGGTCTGGGGCACAGGTTTTGTGATGAGTGGCTGAGGGAGCTGGGGGTGTTTAGCCTGGACAAAAGGAGGCTCAGGAGAGACCTTATCCCTCTATTAACTACTAGAAAGGAGGTTGTAGTGAGGTGGGAGTCTATCTCTTCTCTCAGGTAAAAAGTGACAGGACAAGAGGAGATGGTCTCAGCTTCCCCCAAGGGTGTTTAGATTGCATATTAGGAACATTTCTTCACTGAAAGGGTGGTCAGGCATTGGAACAATTTGCCCAGGAAAGTGCTGGTATCACAGTCTCTGGAAGTTTTAAAAAACCCACGTGGATGTAGCACTTAGGGACACAGTTTAGTGGTGAACATGGCGGTAATAGATTAATGGCTGGATTTGATGACCTTAGAGGCCTTTTCCAACTTCTGTGTAGCTATGATTCTATGGCCATTACATGGGACAAGGTGTTAAAGAACCCAATTTCAGATTACACTAAATGAAATTTTTGTTGGGGTTTTTTATAGATGAGTTCTACTTTAACATTTTATGTCAAGATATCTGTGAGATAGTTATCTATATATTAGAAAGCTAATGCAGCACAGACTTCATGTATTAAAGATCTGACCCAAATAAACATCATAAATTTACAATGAAAGAAACAGTGGGTAGAGAGATATTTCTGATTTGGGGATGTTGTCTTTCCATTAGCAGTCTGAGTATTTACTTTATTTTTCCCTTTATTATCAACATGGGCTGAAAACACTGCCCTTTCTGATATGAATATTTTTGAGTTATTTATTTATAAGGTATAAGATGTAAAAATATGGTTATGCACCTTATTTTTTGGTAAATATTTCCTTTCATGTATTAAAAATTATATACTTAAATACATGGAAAGAAAACCCCTTTCACTAATAGCAAAAAAGTAAATTAATTAGAATAAAAAAAAAATCTTAAAATAAGCTGGGTTTAATTTTTTTTACAAAATATATTTGCCCATAATTTTACTGAATTATTTTCATGACAGTGGTTTGATGATTTTAATATGTATAATTTCTTAGGTTACACTTTTTCATTAGACATTCAGCATTGAGAAAGTTGTCAGAATGTAGCTGGCTTAGTGCCCTGAAGAGTGTACTTGACAAACAGAAAATTCCTTTTTAGAAGACATTTATTGACTAGATCAGCTTCAATTTAGCTGATTTTAAACTTCTTGTTAGAGGTGCAACCACTGACCCTCAGCTTCAGATATTCTATTTTGTGGTTATGGATTTTATGACTGCAGTGGATCGGTCAGGATTTTTCTTCATAGTAGCTCATGTGGGGCTGTGGTTTAGGCTTGTCATCAAAACAGTGTTTTAGCTATTGATGAGCAATGGTTATCAAGGCCTTTACTGTTTCCCAGTCTGTTCCACCAGTGAGTGACATTTTTTCAACATAGCCATTGTTCAGGTCTTGAATGGATATCAGTGTGCTTGTGGAAAGTAGTGAGTGATTGCATTAGCATCACTTGGGAATTTTGCTAGGGGTTGGTGTGCTGGGCTATATTCCCCCCTTTATCTATTAAACTGTCTTTAACTCAACCTTTACACTGTCTCAGTTTTGCTCTTCCAGTTCTGTCTTCCATCACACTGGAGCAGAGTGAGTGAGCAATTGGGTCAGGGATTATCTGCCAGTTGTGGTCAGCTCACCACAGTCACAAAACAGTAACTGTCTGATGGAAATGTCCAAGCAGCTGTTTAATGAAATTACAAGTGCTTGCTCTTCTTAGATCATTTTAATAAGGCTTAGTGAGAGTATGCATCTGCACTTTTTGGAAAAACACCATCCCTGTCTCAGTGTTGGTACCACAGATCAAATCCTGATCAAATCCAAAGTGAATAGACCCCTATCAATGATCAACATTGTGAGATACTACTTACCTGTCTGTCTGCTTCTGTCAGAAACAAAGTGAGATAAGGAAAACACAGGTGTCTTGGAATATTTCAGAATAGACAGATAATATTCTCTTTTCACTGAAACTGTCTTAGCTGTTTTGATTCTTCTGCCATTAAAGTCATGTTACCTAAAATCTGATAATGTCTGAAAATCTTAAAAGTTTTATTCAGTCGTTTTTAGTTAAGTACAACATACATTACTGGACATCATGTCATTGCAGAAAATGCCACAATAAATGTTGTACTCTTTCAGTTACGAAAACCATCACCTGCCATAGTGACATGTGACAAATAAAGAAAAAATAATTCTAGCAATCTATGTAACTCATGAGCACTGGCATTACATTTTCCACATTTCATTTGCAGTATGATAGTTAGAAAATTATTCTGATTTCTGTTAACCATGAGATTAGAAAATAGTTCTATGTTAACTAATCAGATCATTACTTCTAGAACTGTTCAGTTAAACCAATGGACTTGCTTTCTTCTACTAGGACTCAGAATGTAAACCTAAGAATACATCCCCTTTGCTTCATACCTTTTTTTTCACTTGATTATAGCCTGTGGCAGATTTATCTTTCTCTTAATTTTCCTTAGCTCGTGCACTTTTTTCATTACAATTTCCTTTCTTTATGCTTTTTCCCCCCATTATTCTTTTCCTTTTATTATTGTTGTGGGTTGGGTTGGTTTAGTTAGGGATTTTATTAAATGTTAGTTAGGTTGGTTCTCTGTGCCCCTATTTTCCCTTACAATGGTTTGCTCCAAGTTGTTTAGGACAGAAGCCCCTGCCACTCAGACATGTCAATCTTCTCACCTCACACAGTTTTCTCCTTACAAGGTTCTGTCAGTCAGGGTGTCAGTCTTGTAGCCACTCCCTGATTCTTCATGAAGGTTCTACATCAATCACCCCACCTTTCCAATGCTATTTGTCCCAGAACACTGTACCCACCTCTGTTATGTTCCCATAGGTTGTTATAATCCATGTCACTCCCCTGTTGTCTGTCCTCACAGGGCGAGGCAGGTTTCCACCCCTGTCCACCCACCCCCTATTTAATCTAATGCATTCTTTTGTCCCGTCGCCATTTTTGCCTTGCATTGCGCTGGGAACGGTCGCTCCATCCATCGCTGCGACCGCGCGTGGAATAAAAGCTCTCAGGCCCGCAAGCAAAGTGTGCCTCTCTCGTCCCTTCACTTCCTCTCAGCGTGAAGCTACCAAAGCTCTGTTGCCCATGCCGGAGCGCTCAGCACTGTTGGGAAGGCAAACACCAAAACGCTGTAGAGCCCGTTCACGTGGCGGCTACGGTCTCACAAAGGCAGTGCTAGTCGGGGTTTTTCAGCTGCTTGCGGTTGTAGCAAGTAACAGACACAGTTGTGAAAAACAGAAAACAAACAGAATAATCAATTTTTTGATTAAAAATGTTATATATTTGGGTTTTTATATATATATATATATATATACACACATATAAGGCTTTCAAAAATACACCTCTCATATTAAAAAAAAACACATTTTCAAATGTAAGATATTGATATTCCAATCATGACCAAGAAATTAGAAAAGTATATACATGTTTTTGTATATCCATTGGCCTTCTCTAAAAGTGGAAATATACACAATAACTAAAAAAGCATTTTAATGAGAAGAGAAAAAGTGAAATAATAAAATCTTCTTTCTCTTTTTTTTTCTCAATGAATAACACCACTTAATATTTGCTACAAACCTGTCAAGATGGAAAGCATCCTACAGAAGTCAGTGAAAAGCACTACTGACAGTCTTATAATAGCCTCTGAGAATCTATAATAAGTTACAGAACAACACAGGATTAAAAAAAAATTGATAAACTAATAGAACGCAGACTTTGAATTCTGCATTCTCATTAAAAAGAATCTTCTGGGGCTGATTAGTCTGTCATTACATGAGAACTTAAACTTTTTTATTCAAACAGACAATACACTGAACCATCAGACAAAATTACATTCAATACCAGAAGATTATTTCTGCTCTGTTCATGTATATTAATTCTTGAAGTGGTCACTTGTAAATTAGTCTTCTAAATTTATATTTTGACTGGGGAATTTAGTAGAATAAGTCTACTCCAGAACAAATTCATAGCCTTCTCAGAATGGCATCACAAATTCAGTTTAAACTAGTGACAATCTGTCTGTACTACAGTTGAGTATTGTGAGACGTTTTCTCTATGAGAAGAAATTAAAGAAATAAACTTGGCTTGGAAATTTCAGTCCATGTTCTAATTGAAAAATTTGAAATTGAAATAGGTTCTGTTCCTTACTTAAGCACAGCAAATTTTCTATTAAAAGGAGTTTTTCTAGACTAAATGATCTTTCCCTTTATCAACTCTACTGTCTGTTCTGCCTTTCTTTTACCAAATTAGCTCATTACAGCATAGAGGATTTGGTATAACTAAATTCAACTATATATATATGATTTTGTAACATAAATTTTCTGTATTTTTTCTAAAGAAAATTATTTAATGAAAGTTCTAAATTGATTGTAAAACATCTTGGTGGTGTACATTAATTTATCACAGAAAAAAATCCAATTTTTTAAAAATCCATTCAATATATTTTTAGCATATAACTAAACAAGCAGTGACTAATATTAATCGGAGGGGAAGAAAGGGCACAAATTATTTAACAGGAACTTTTATTTTATTTTATTTTATTTTATTTTATTTTATTTTATTATTTAATTTCATTTTGTGGTTTTTATTTTCTGTCAACCCTATGAAGTCCATTATTCAATACACTCTGAAGCACCAGTATCTGGCTAAACAGAGTAAATGCTTAGTTTAAGATTA
Source organism: Vidua macroura (assembly GCF_024509145.1). Lineage (NCBI taxonomy): Eukaryota > Metazoa > Chordata > Aves > Passeriformes > Viduidae > Vidua > Vidua macroura. The sequence continues at coordinate 46,914,923 of NC_071572.1, read as the reverse complement.
TAGTTCTTCAAATATAGATTGATTAAAAAAAAATCTCATATATATTTGTTTATAAATTGCTAGTGCTCAAATTCATCACTTCAGTGAGGATTTGGGGCCTAGCCCTGTCTGGAGGAGTAAAGGGCTTCTTTCTTGATGTCTGTATGAGTGACTTCATCACAAAAAAACAGTCCCTTGCTCTCCCCATGGTAGTGCCTAGCCCAAGAAAGGATAAAGCCAAAAACCTTCAATCTCTGCTCCCATCCTTGTCACACAGCAGATAAAGCTCTGTCTTTTATGACATAAATCAATAATCCAACTGCAATTGTTAGTCTTGTTAGTAATCCTTCCATTATACAGAGAGCATCTAACTAGAGACGCTGGAAGAATGCACAGTCCTGGTCACCCAGACAGATATTTACTCATTTAACTTTCCACAATTTTATTAAATTGTCATCTGTCTCAGAAAGACTGTGACTCTCTTCTGAGAATTTCAACCACTCATCTTAGCATTGCTGTCATTTTGCTTGTACAGCAGTAATGTTAAGGCTGGAGTTTTAAGGCAGGTTTTTAGGTGTCATGGGAAAGGCAAGCAGTGGTAGAAAGCACCATGATCTGAGTGAAAATGTCTTTGCTTGCTTCTCCATGATGAACCCTGGCAAGCAGTCTGTGACTTCCTATGATGGATAGGCCACAACTGAAAGAAACTGCAGTAGGTTGCACACCAAAAAGGTGCACAAGGCTGGAGGAGGTCAGTGAGTGGGAAAGAATGCTCCAACTGTAAGGAGGAGCTACCTGCTTGCAGCAACATCACAGAGCCTTCTAATATAAGTTTAGAAAGGTTTCAAGTTCAAGAACCTCCCAACTGATATCCAGTCTTTATAGACTGTGCTGAATATTTTGCAAGTGCTCAATCATCCAGGTACCTGCACAGTGCCATCCAACACCATGGCAGGGATTACATGGTGACGACATAGAATTTTTTTCTGGAATGGCTGGACCTCAACTGCAGAATTCTTCAGTCCTACTGGAAAATTAAATCCTTGATCAAGTTTGAAGCTCTTGGTCAGGTTGTATGAAAACAATGAAACTTTATGGCTAAATCTGGGATAAACCATTGGGCTTGGCCATTTGCCATTTTCTATAACATTCTTCATGTTGGTTCTTCACTGACTGGTCACTTCTTATCAGCTGTCCTCCTACACCTCCTGCTCTCACAAGAAGCTCTTAATGGTCATCTCTCCAGAATGATCTAGTGTTTTAAAAGTCAGTCCTGTGCAGTTCATTAACTTCTGTATGGTTACAAAAGATTCCAAAATCCCCCTACAACTTACTTTTTCTTTCTGAAATTTTACTCACTTTGTGCAGTGAAGGGTTTATCAATATTAATATAAGAAGAAGAATGTACCATATCAAAACTGTTCTGGAGACTTCTTCCTTGGGAAAGATCCTACCAAAAAGTCATTAAGTAGTTACTGCCGTGGGTTTTGGGATATTACTTTATTTAACAAAACATGCCATTAACATTTAAACAAATATTTGGTGCCTGTTTTTTTTTTTTTTTTCAAGCATTTTCCACTGCATAAAATTTGGTCATGATTTCTGACTTGTAATTAACTTTTCATTTACATTGATTATGCAGTTAATCTCAGTTAGTTTTAAGCCTTTTATGATTGGAAAGTGCTTAGAACTACTCAAGCAAGAAAGCATTTTGTCCACCCTTATCACAGTATGAAAAAGACACAGCAGTTAATTTTATGTTATTGAATTATTGGGCTGTGTTTTCTAATATAAGAGTAGAAAAAACAGTAGTGTGCATCAAGCTGGCTGATAAGAGCTCAAAATAAGGGTGACTATGAGCAGAGCACCAGAGTTAGACAATATTACAAATGATTAGGCTCTTTACAAATTGATCTAATTTTGTTTTTCTTCTAATGTCTCTTTTTCATCTGATTTTCTCTATGACTTCCCTGAAGTTTTCTCACCAATTTGTCAACTCAGAAAATTTTATTGGTTTTTCTATTTCTATTATTGTTCCACTATGTTGAATCATTATTTTTACCCCCTCAGATTATCCTTCCAGAATTATTCTACTGCTTAATTTTTCATCAGTATCTACTCTATGGATATGCTTTCTGTATGTACTATTTTTATTTATGAATATCAGATTTCTGACTCTTGTTTCACTTGGAAATATTCTACGTCACCATATGTCACCAGCCACCAATGCTCACAATTGCTTCTTGCATTATGATTAAATAACTTCCAGTTCTTTAGAAGGAAAATAATGGATGTCACACAAAGAGCATTAAAAAAAACACACAAAAAAATCTAATTTCCCTACATTTGTCTCTATGGAAAATTATCCCCATAGTAATATTCAAAGTTTGCAAACTTTATCAAGAAAATAAAAGTTTGGTGTTTGGAGTTTTTCCCAGAACGTGATAAATTATAAAAGATTTACTTTGAAGACTGTCAAAGGAGTGTCCCATATGCATGTATATATACATACATAAATACATATATACATATATATGTGTCTGTGTGTGTATATCTAGCAACAGAGGAAGGAATGACTGGTGGAAATTCTAACATATGAAACTGAAAGAAATGCAGAAAATATCCATTTTTCAGTAGGCAGCAAAAAAACAGATATGTGGTAGGACAGACATGTCACTACTGGTGTCACCCAAGGTTTAATACTGGGCCCATTATTTTTTCATTTTTCATCAATGACTTAGATGAAGACACAGATGCTTCTCAGCAGGTTCATTATGACACAAAGCTGGGAGGAGTGGCTGATATCCCAGAGTGCTGTGCAGCTCATCAGAAGGACCTCAACAAGTTGGAGAGATGAATAGAGAACTGTCTGAAATTCAACAAAGGCAAATATAGGGTCCTGCGCCTGGAGAAGAATAACCCCATGCACTAGCACAGGCTGGGAGCTGACCTGCTGCAAAGCAGCTCAGTGGAGAAGGACCTGAAGGTCCTGGTGAGTAACAAGCTGCCCATGGCCCAGCAGTACCCTTGTGTCCAAGAAAGACAATGATATGCTGGGGTGCATTAAGAAGAGCATTGCCAGCATCTCAAGGGAGCTGATCCTGCACCTCTACTTAGCCTTAGTGAGGCCACATCTGAAGTGCTGTGTCCATTTTTGGGCTCCTCAGTACCAGAGAGGCATGGAGCTCCCAGAGCAGGTCCAGTGGAGGGCTACAAAGATAATTAAGATCTCCAGCTGAGGAAGCTGGACCTGTTCAGTCTCAGGCACAGATGATTTAGAGGGAATGTCATCACGTTCTAAAAGTATCTGAAGGGAGAGTGTCAAGAGGTTGGAGCCAGGATCTGCTTGGTGGTGCCAAGCAATAGGGCAAGAGGCAGCAGGCAGAAAGTGATGCACAGTTCTTCCTCACATTCCACCTAAATGTGAGGAAGAACTTCTTCACTTTGTGAGTCACTGCATATTAGAACAGATTAGCCAGAGAGGTTGTGGAGTCTCCCTCATTGGAGGTATTCAAGAACTGAATAAAACAAAACAAAACCTGTTCAATGTGCTCTATGATGACCCAGCTTGAGCAGGAAGGTTGGACTAGATGACTCACTGTGGTCCCTCCCAACCTTGCCCATTCAGTGATTGTACAATATCAAACTTTAAGAAGAAACTCATCACTATTGATGTCATGGATAGCAAAAGACAGAAGAGGGATTTGGCAAGGAAAAAAATGAATATAGGAGGGTAGAGATTTGAATGGTTCCTCTGCAAGGAACCATTGGAAAATCTGTCAAGAGATTTTGCCTACTTGACTACACCAGACTACTACTACTAACTGCTTGCCAGGAGAGAAGGCAAGCACAAATGTGTTTTATTTACACAAAAAAAATGGAATAGGAGATTCCTACCTGAGTCACTGCTCATTAAATTTATTGGATTTCTCTAAAAATTACAGAAAGAAATCTCATTTTGAACTAATCAAGGACTGGAAGAGATAACAATTTTACATCTCTAATTACTTAATATCTTTTTAAAAGGATTACACACAGCAGAATTTATGTATGTTAATTCATATGTGATTTATACTGAAGAGACTTTACAGAGATTATCAGTAGTCAGCTTTATTCCACAAGTTTTCCACCAAAAATGGACAGTTTGGCACGTGAAAGTCTTCATAACCTTTGAAAAACTCTTAATGCATTTATATATAAAGTTGTTCTACACTTATTTTTAATAATCATATCTGTTGAAGTATTTACTCAAGTTCCATATTAAATGCAATCAGATGTTAAGATGAGACTAATTATAGTTTTATGTTTAATGAGTCAATCACAATTGCTTTTATGTAACTGCAGTCTAAAATACCTCACTTGCATTTTGACAAATATTCATGGAATCAAATGAAAAGAACATTAGTGAGAAAATATTACATAGCTTATCCATTGAAGTCTAAAGTTAAATAGAAATCATTCTTGCCAGTTTTGGGTTTCTTTAGATTTTCTTTTTGGTATCTCAGTCCTTGGTATAAAAAACCTCAATGTTTATTTTTTCTGAAGATTATATGAAGATGCCTGATTCTTTATCTTATCTTGATTTGATCTCTATTGATAGGATAGTCTATATGGATAGAGATGACAAAAAATTAACAGCATATTTTCCTCTAAATGCAGATTAGGGTAACTGCAACTATATATGTTTGGATCAAATTTGGTATTGAAAATGGACAAATATGTAAAGAAGAAATACTGAAATGGTCTCATCAAATGATCTGTTAATAGTTTGCATCCTGAGCTTCCCAGTTTTTAAGAATTTTGAAAAAAAATCTATTTATGATCTGTAAATAAATTAATTAATGCATTTCAGATTGAGTGAAATACTTTGTAGAATCCAAAATATTCTTAGATAATTTTCATCTTGTCTCAGGAAAATACATTTTAGATGGTTCCAAAAGTTTTACTAATGACTTTTCCTTCAACCATGAAATACAAGAAATACATTTTCTGCACAGTTTTCGTTACATAGTCTTAGGAAGGTAAGTAGGTAGGTAGGTAGGTAGGTAGGTTGGTAGGTAGGAAGGTAGATATATATCGTATAAAGCATACCAATAACTAACCATATAGGCTCAGAAGGACCATCCATGACAGATGTTTGTGCCTAACTTTTCTCACCAGAGCCTGATAACAGCTACATGCTTCAGACAGTAAAATCAGGAATTGTAACGAAGAGTACTAGTTCTGGCCTGTAGAGAAATACCAAGGAGACAAAACTGCCTTAAGTCTCATATTCCTCAATTATTTTAGCCTCTCACATTAAGAGTCCTCATTAATCAAAATCTACCTGTATTGCTTTTGTCTGAGGTAGAGTTAATTTTCTTCACAGTATCTGTGTTCTAGGTTGACCTTGGCAATGGTTTGATTTTTAAGTCCAATACCTCATTACGGTAAGGAGTCAGAATTTAAAGTGTTAAAATACATATAAGGTGTATTTGATATCTATAACTTTTCTAATGTCTTCTATAATTGCAACAACCAGAAAACAAATAAAAAAAAAAAAAAGGAAATTAAAGACAGTATATTTCTGTTTCCAGTGAAAACTAGATTGCTTGTGTACTATGTGATAAAAGGTGTTTTCTTAAATTTCTTTTGAATTGCATTATTTTTATGTAAGCAATAGTGAGATATAGGGTAATACCATAAAACATCATCTTTTTAGGCTTGAATCCATCTGGGATAATGACTGCAAAAGCAAATTTCTAATCAGCCTACTCTGACTATAATCTTTTGGCTATTTTCCAAATGGTAAGCATAAATTAAACAGAAAAAAAATCAAACATAGTGGAAAATACCTAAATTACATTAAAGAGGAACTTTTCTTAATAGTACAATTAAAACATTTGCTCCAGGCAGGGGAGCAGAAGATGAAGGAAGGCTTCAGACTGAAGTGAGGAGGACTTAATCAACACCTGACTGCATACCTGGCTGAACTTTAATATTCTTCTTAAATCAGTCAAAATTAAATTATTCTACTCAGTAGGTTTTTGGTTGAATCAAAATATGAAAGTTCATTAAGAAAAAATAGTCATAAGCAAAACCAGTCAGGGAACAACTCTGTAAGGTTCATGAGTGTTAAAAGAGATGCTAGCTAGACCATATAGCTTCAGGGAGTGCCACAGTATCTCACCAACACGGAAAAAATATATATGTATATATATGGGGAAAGTCGTCCATTTAACACCTTATTTAACAAGCTTTGGACAAAGATTCTTTAAAATAAATGCTGAAGCTGTATCTGTAGCATCCTTTTTTGTTTTTTTACTTGGGGGTGTTTGTTCAGTGAAGATAGATTCTTCACGGTATTGTTGTAGCTCAGTAAGTTTAATCTTGCATAGTGAACTGCTGTAGAGCAAGATTTCCCGTGCAAAAGGTGTCACATTTTCTTTCTGTCTCATATCCCTCTGAACCATCATGACATCATGGAAAATAAATCTTGTGGAAGCCTTATAAATATGGAGAGTTTGATTGAGATTGTTAAATGTACTTGTTCCAGGAAATTGTCCATGACTCCCAAACAAAAGCAGAGGAGTTCATTTGTGCCTAAATCATCTTAAATCAGAGGACAGCAGACTTGCTATGCCCATACTTGGCCTTTAATCCTGACCGCCAACCATAAAATGCCTCTCTAAACCTAAGACATAAATAATGTTTCTTGAGTAGAGATTTTTATTCTCTAATTTCAAAGCATCTAGGATAGTGAGGGTCTATTTTACAGTATATGAGAGTGATAACTCATGCTACAAAACTGAGGTTACCACCTGCAAGACTGAAGTGCATTTATAAAAAATTGTTTGAAAATGCTAAGGTGCCTGGGACAGGCAAAGAATCACATTTGGTACAACCTCATTTATAATATCTCTCAGTAGTGATCCCTATGGTGAAAAGCCCCTGAAGTACATTTGGTCATTATCTCGGACAGATGATTTTTGGAACAGCACAAGGCAGAGGCAAGCAGTGAGCAGGAAGTAAATAGTAAGGAAGGAGTTCATCACTCAAATATGCTTGCCCATCCTTTTTTTATTTAGCAGAACAAACAAGTACTCTACATTTTTAAAAGCCTTGTGCATAAAAGTGTTCAAAAACCATTACATAGGATACACTTAAACTAATTTTTCTCATTTTGGTAGAGGAAACAAAACAAAGGGAAACAATGGAAAAATGAAGATTTAACATATTTTTTTTTTGAGAGCCACTGAGTAATTTCTTTTTGCGCCTGGCTCTCAGCGGCCACGTGATGGAGGTTCGCTGACTTGCTGTTCCGCTTGTGGCTGCAGGGCAGACACACGAGCAGCCGCCCCCGAGTCTCTGCTGAGACTGTTGCGGGTGGCGGTGATTGCTGCAGCGTGGGTAGCACAGCAGAGGCACAGAGCATGAGGAAACTGAGGCAGAGGAATAAGGGAAGGACAATTGTCTGAGTCTCCAAACTTTTAATGTCGAAGTCGGGGCACAGCAAGTGAACCCAATCTGAACCTGAAGGGGCTACTTCTGAAGGATAGGGGAGAACATGGGGAGGACACAACCTTTGACCAATAGGAGGGCATTAGGGGAGGGGTGCAGGGTAAGGGCTCCCCAGTAGAAGCCAACATGGGGACGGAGCAAACCTTACAATGCAATTCTGCTTCGAGGAAGGGATGAAAGACAGGGAACCAAAGGAGTGTGCTATTTTTTACATACAAGGGTAGGACAAGGGAACAAGGGAGGTATACAGGTGGATTGACATGTGGATTGACATGCATTTTGGCTGGGAAAACTGTGGTAAACAACTCAGGACTGAACCATTACAAACTTATAACAAGGAATATCAAAACATACCACAGAAGAACCAACTGTAAAATAACAGACTACCACATCTTTTTGCATTTGGTGACATATTACAGCGCAGAAGGAGGTACATCTCATCCTGGAATAGTTTTCTGCTCTGTATTCTGCATACACTGTTCTGATGGCTCTATTTTGATTCCTTTGAAGTAAACATCTCTGAATTCATATAACAAACTAATAAAATAATTATATTAATTACGATTTCAAACTTCAATAAAATTGTAAGAAAAACAATTTTAAAAGTTTAGAATTAGAAACGAAGCATTTTGAGAACACCAAAATAAAACAGATATGCAAAAGAGACTTTAGACCTAACCTGTAGTGAAATATTATTTGAGATACTAATTTCTACATTTTTTTATTACATATCTCTTAAATCAGGAGCCCAGTGAAGAAAAGACTGCTTGAATTCCATAAGCCCATATTAAACAAAGAAGAAGGCTGAGCATGAATTCCCAGTGGACATGTGCAGAAATAGGCATATACAACACAGACCTACAAAAATACACGACTGATCACACCAATCTCAGACAGACACATAGATAGTTCACAGGAACAAAGCACAAACAATCTCTTTCTTCTCCCCTGTGTGACTCATCAGGATAATGGCCGGTTAGGGGAAAATATGGATCCCTTTAGCTCAGACACTTGGTCTGCCCAGTAGTTGCTCCTGCCTCCCAGTCTCCCCAGTTGCTGGAATGTGCACTGTGTCCCTGTGCTTCAGTCCCACTACAGTTTCTGATACAGACCCTCTTGTACCCATGCACTAACACACAAACAGACACAAACACATGCACTTTGGGTCCCTCCAGAGCTGGGATCTCACACACAGTCCATCCATGTGCTTCTGGTTCTGGATCTTTGGTCTTCCACAGTTACCTCAGGTACAGATGGACAGACATACAGACATGCAAGTTCATCTCAGTTGACTTCTTGGCCAGTTACAGTTGTATCTCCAAGTTATTTGGCTTCCCTTGTGTCCTAGGGACCTTGCCTGCCCAGTACCACTACTCTCTTCTGTGTATAGGGAGATGATCTTTTTATTGCATAACCAAACTTTTTTTTTAATCACTTTATTTAAGTCACAAACCTTTCTTACCTTTTATATTAACAATACTAATTATAAATGACATGTCAATGTTTTGATGCAGTTAAAATAGCAGCAAATTATTTTTGCTAGGACAAAGAGTCTAAAATATTGGATTAATTTGAAGTTTACTGATACTTACATAAATAATGTCATGCTATATTTTAAATTAAAGAAGGCATTAATTTATGCAACATTAAAACAGAGAGTTGCTGTAAGTGCAATTATTGTAAAAGAACTTAATATGACTTTTTGGGAATTACAGGTTAATACTGAAGTTAAAAAAAATTTACTCAGAACTTGTATAAGTTATCAGACATCAGTTCTTGAAAAAATTGTATTAAGAAAACTCAGTTTATTTTGAAGTCTTTGTTATACCATATGTCTAGACAAGACCATCAAAAGAAAGATAGTGCATGAGAAGACTCTATATGCTGGACAGCTAAAAAAATACTGTTCTTTGAAATATATTCCTCTGTAAAACAGAAGAAAATTATTTTAATAAATATATGGATGATTCACTGTGGAATACCATGAAAAATTTCAGAGAACAGCAGCCTAGTTAAGCCTCTTTTGTGCTGACTCATGGGGTACTCTAAAGCTTTTGTTCCTGTGAAAAAGAAAATAACAACCTACAGCTCTCAAATGAATGCACATAAAATGCAAGTAAATAGAAGTAGTCACTAAAGGAGAAAGGAATACACAGTACACTACTGCAAATGAAATGTGTGACAACAGATGTTTATGCATAGAGTATCTAGAAGACAATGGAGGAGACATAATTTATGGTAACAAGAGCATTTGCATAATTCTGTGTCTTCCTAAAATGAAGCAGTATCACAGCACTGATGTGAAATACGTGTCATTACAGTTTCATTGTAGAGGTAAAATGGTGACTAACTTGGAAGAGAAGGCAGACTCTGGAAGCCTTAAAAGGGCAAATGGAATATCTTTAGTATACTTCTCATGAAAGGAGAAGTCAGCCTGATGCTAGAAATTTTGCTCTTCTTGCTTTACTGAGGCAGCAACTCCAATAGCACAAAATTTCAGCTCAAATAGTTGGAATAAATAAGGAATCTGCAGTTTCTTCAAGTTCTAACAAATATATTATTTTGTGTCTCGCATTTCCCCAGCCTTTGAGAATACAAACTTCTATCTAAGTAGCTGCTGGTTCATAGTAACTTCTTTAGGAAACTCTGTCATTGCAAGGTGGGTGTCCTCTTTTGTTTCCCATGAGAAGAGATTGAGATAGCAAGCAACTTTGACATTTGAAGTTTGTGGTCACAGACCTTCCTCCAAATGAGAGTGACCAACTCTTATTTGTCTCTTTGTCCATTGCCCTATTTCCTCTCTCTCCCCCTCCATTCTACCAAGTAATTACACATACACCAACTGAGCTACAGCATCTTCAATATCGTTCAGAATACCAAAAACATTAAAAAGAAAGAGATGATAATGATGATTGCAAAGAATTTCTGGAAGGCAACTGGAGATAAGTCACTGAGGGTCATTGGTCACAAAGTCTCTGGGGCATGAATTATATGACAGTGCACTTGAATGGGTGGTTATTTTTTTCACATTCAACTAAGGTAACGAAGAAAAATCTTAATCCCAATAATGTTTTTAAACAATGGCTGCTTCAATTAAAAAATCAAGTCATCTGGCATAAAATCAGGACATTTTCATAAGCCTGCTTCTCTGAACATCAGGAAAATTATCCCACAGTTTGTTTCACTGGCTAATGTTATCACTAGTACCACAAAAAGGGCCAGTGTATGCCACAGCATTCCTGCATAAGGCAGGCATTGAACATCCACAGTACCAAGCCCACTAAAGGTGTAGCTCCTGAACAGCTATGTAGGAAAAGAAGCACCTGCCAAGGGTATCAAGGCAGAAAAGACCAGATCAGACTTTTAAAACATAATATCTATGTCATTATTATATTTATTTTAGTATTTTAAGTATTTTAGAATTGTACCTTCCTGTATGTGAGGTTTTGTTATTCTTACTTTACTTGCTATTATTTAAAGGTAGTTTAAAAAACTGCCTGGTAATTAAGCTCTCCATATTGTGGGCACAGACTTACGTAAGCTCCTGTTCTCTTTTCCCTCTTGGCAGCTTTTGTGACAAAAGCAGAGACAGTTTGCTTCTTAGCTGAATTTTTCTTTGAGCATTCTGCTTTAGTTCCACCTTGGTATTGTCTGAACAGAAATGCTTCTGAGGTTTCAGAGTATTTTAAATCGGCTCGAGAAAGTGAGCCTTCTAACTTTAAATTTTTCTGCATGACCAGTAGACATCCCTAAGAGGAGACAGGATTTTTAGTGTGGGGGACTGATCAGGCTTGATGGGTGCTAATAAACATAAAACATCTGAATGATCTTGCAAATAAATGTGCCAGCTATACAGTGATGCATATCCAAGGTGATAGTCTAATTTATGTGACATGCTCTGTAGTGTTTAGGTGTAAGTTGTACTGAGCAATGAATTCAGCATTTTGAAATGTAATGCTGACTTTTTTGCTTTCATACAAATTTCATACAAAAGCAGTGATGTTGCTTCTTGCTCTATTTTTCCTGCTACCTCAACAATGGCTATGATTTCTTTTTCTAACTACTGTTCATTGGGAAGTCCAGGTCCAAGTCTTGTTGTCAGTGTTGTATTGATATTGCAGGAGCTTTGACAATATGTTTCCAGCTGGGTAAAAATTCTACACAAATCAGTCAAATCAGGTACATCAAAAAAAAGCAAAAATGTTGAAGTGGCATGGGTGGGCTAATTACAAGGTTTTACATGAGTATGGTTTGCTCCACATTATATTTGATGGACTGTATTGCCTTGGGTTTTCTTTCAAGACACATTAAGATTTGACCATGATTTTCCATATCACCAAGATCAATGTGCCAGTCTAGACATGGCTTAGCAAAATCCTGCGAGGATACCCAAAACACATACTAATCTTCTGGTTGCCAGAATTAAACCCACAGTTTAATCAGGTCATCGTGGTTGTAGGCAACTTTTTTTTTCCTTCTGTAATTAGACACCAAATCCAGTAAAATGTTACATAAAATCTTAAACTACTTTCTTACCTTTCCAATATCAGTTACTGTAAGACTTTGCCAGCTACAGGAACTACCTCAGGTCATTACACATTTATGTTACATATGCTATAAATATTTCTTCAGTTCTGTAAATGTAAAGTAGATAAACATTTATAAATTCTGATTTATAAATATCATAACTGTTCTGCCATATAAATCAATGTAACCATATCAAATTTTATTATATTTTTTCAGTCAGTACTTAGAAATAGAATTCATCTCTTTCATCTAGTGTGAAATGTTAAGCACCAGGAATGGACTCCAGGTGCTTCTTATCCAGATGAATAATTACATTGTGATCTTGAAAGTACTTGATATCTTAAAGTTTAGAGTAAGACTGTGCAGGGTACAGACTGAAATTAAGAAGAATATTATTCTTCTGGTTTATGATTCTGGTTCTTCAGCAAAGACTGTAAAATAACTTTTAGGCAAGTAAAATACAAATAATGTTAAGGATTATGATTCTATAAAACTATTTTAGGTTTTTTACCTTATTTTTAAGGCTTTAAATCTGCCAGATTAATAAGGGTTTTAAAATTCTGCAACTGTTGGTGACTATATACCTACATACAAATATATATATATATATATATATATATATATATATATGTATGCTTATAAATATAAGAATATCTGTACTCTTATCAGCTCTTGCTGTGGATAAGAAGTTTGAGAATTGAAAAGAAAACAAAAAGAAAACAGGTGGGGCAACCAGAAAAAGAAAAGGGGGACAAAAGTATTTTTATGTAAAGTCATGGATGCAGAAAGGAAAATAGGCTTTTGTTATATTCAGTGAGTGAAAAAAGCCAACCAACCAAACATGGAGGAAACAATGTGTTATTTTACTCTGCCCTTTCTGTAGCAGGCCATGTTTTAAGTAAGTATTACATTGGGAAGTAAGTTTCCTTTCTCATCTTTACATCATCTCATCTGTATGTGTTTCCACAAGTAATGTTATCTTCCCGCTCCCTAAATCAAAAATATTTATGATGAAATCAATTTCTTAGAAAATTTTATTATTGACAAATTTATTTTTATTCCAAGAAAAGGTGGAAAAGAAGCTTGAATGTCTCCCACTGAGCTTTTTAGAAATCTCACAGTTTATTTTCCTTTGCAGGCAAAATGCTTTGGACATACCAATTCTCAAGTGTCAGGATATTGCAGAGATGTGAAGAATGGAGGAAAAAAGCTACTCTGTGCTTCTGCTTCCTAGACTTATCTAATATGCCAGTATTTGGTTGTGTGCTGTTTAAAAAATAAAAGACACTGGAAGTTTTTTGGGATATGGACTGAATGTTAAGTAGTGATCACTGTGATTCTTTAGTCAGCTGCAAGTTTTGTAATGAAGATTAAATAAAGTTCTTTCAGGAAAATAACTCATGTCTTTGTATAGACACAATCATTTCAAGTGGAGCCTAGTTCTGTAACATAGTCAGGTTTATTTATATATGAACTCAAACTTCCAGCACTTTTCAGTAGTTTTGCATCAGCTTTTAAGTTTAGAGATTCAGTCTCATTCTCCAATACGTTAATCACAAAAGTTATATCAGGATTTACTGGATGGAAATTATGGCATTAGAGTCAAAGAGAGTTACCCAGCCTCAGAGGCAGTAGATTAGAACTCCTGATTTTTCTAGTGCAGGGTTTCATAGATTTGTTTTTATTAATGATCTTGATGTATATTAAGAAATATTGTATACTAACAGATTTTACCAATGAAAACTGACTTCGAAGGCAAACCTCTACAGATTTCCTAACTAACAGACTAATGTGTCCAATAACTATGACTACATTTTCTGAACATCTTTTTGTACAAGTTCCCTCAAAGGATGCCTGTATCAAGCATATGTGACTATATTTTTTTCAGCAGATGTCTTTTCATATATTTTCATTTCCCTGGACATTTGGGAGATGAAAGAATGTACAGGTTTTCCTGCATGGACATACTCAGGTAACATGTCACTTTAAGATATGAAACACAAAAGATAAATAAAATTATAATAGTAGCAGTTATACTGGCAGATCTAGAAAACCTTCAAGTATTTTGCATTGCATGTTCTTAACACAACAATTCCTGTTAGCATAATTTATGCTTGTTTTGACACAGGAAAGAAGGAAAACCAAAAACAGGAAAATGTGCAGATTAGAAGCAGAAGGTTTCTAGGCAAACTTTACATGTTGATCTGATACATACTGGATTTGTTGTAATTTGAGGAATGATCTTAGGTGTTAGTTTACATTTTTGCTCTAGGGGGATTTTGATTAGATATTGTAAGAAATTAATTAACTTTTGTGTTACTGACTGATCTAGCAGATTTTAATTTAAAATATGTACTTAGGACATAAACTAAAACAAAAATAAATTAACCTGATTATTTCACTTCCACTGGAGTCATCTGTGGGTCAAGGTCATGGAGTAAGATACTAAAAAATTAATTTTTTAGGGAACAAAAATAATAAATAGATCAATTCAAATCACCACCATTAACTGTAATTTGCCAACAGCCCTTGACCACAATTTCACTTCACTTTTGGAGATGTAGTCATGTCATTCACAGTTGACTAATCTTAACAAGATCTTCTGGTGTGAAAATCTGAAACCTCTTATAAATTTTAAAATGTACTGCCTCTCCTTTTCCATTCAGTACAGGAAGACACCTGAAGAGATATGGTCAAGTAGTTTGGTACCTGGCTGGGAGTAGCAGTGCTGTCCTTTCAAAAGTCCTTCACTAGTCAGTGTGGAGGGGTGGGAGTACCTAAGAGCATGGAGCCTATAGGTTTTCAAGATGTCTCATAGAGTACTGTGAACCAGAGTGGGGAACACAGTTGCTGTGATTTACCTCAATTGGTAGTTTAGCCCCACACAGATCACTGTCCCACAACGGGGCCAGTGTCTCTTCTGTCTCTTATACTGTCCTAGTCAGTGAGGATACTGGAGGAAAAAGGGATGCACAAGAAGTTGGGAGAGGTAACAGACAGAAGGCCCAATCTGGCCAAAGGGATATTCCATACCATAGGCATCATGCTCAGATTATAACCTGGAGGCAAGGCTGGCCAGGGGATGTTGCTTAGGAACTGGTTGGGCATCAGTCAACTGGTGGTAAGCAATTGCTTTGTACATCACTGTTAGGGAAATCTTCCTGTCTGACCATACCAGAGTCATTGTGGCAATCACACTGGCACCACCTGAGCTAGGACCAAAGACCCTTCGCAGCAAGCAGATCCACGTGCACTGTCTTCTTACCAGCTCAACCCCAGGTTTCACAGAGCAGAATCTCAGGCATCTGGATCTTTAAAGTTATTTAACTGCCATTCAAAAAGAGAATAACATTTTGAGCTGGTGCCTTTGAGGAGAGACCCTAAACAAAGGACTCCCTGAGATTTCATACCCTCACAGTCTGTGTGTGGCAAAGCCTGGGGTCTTTCAGCTGAGTGCTCAGCTCCTGCTGTGTCTGCCTCTGTGTGTTCATCTCCATTAGTCCTCATGCCAAAATGTTGGCGCAGGCTCACGGCCTCGTCTCAGGCTCCAGGCACCCAGAACTCAACCTGCAGCTCGCACAGCAGCTGCGCACTGAGCTACCAGCACTAAATGTGCCTCTCAACATTCAGTAGCTTTTCATATTCTAATTCTATTATTATTACTATGTTTTTTCCTTTTCTATCCCTTTAAACTATCTTTATTTCAACCCACAAATTTTACTTTTTTTGTCGAATACTCTCTCCCATTTGACAAGGGGAGGGGAGTAAGCAAACATCTCTGTGGTGTTTAGGTGCCTGATGGATTAAATCACAATCATAGATCAATTTTTAGCTTTGTCTCTAGACACTATAAACCCATGTATTATTCAGAAGGAATTTAACGCTATTATAGTTAAGAAGGACAGTGCTCAACTTCATCTAAGAATGCATTGCCTGTTTATAGCACTGAAAGAAAATTACCATGAATGCATTATATCAAACCCTTATTAAAAAAAAAAAACTTGTTGCAGTTCTTGATTTATTTTCATGTTTATCAATACTTGGAGCATTGTTTTCTCTTCATAGAATCACAGAAGCATTTAGGTTGGACAAGACCTAAAAGATCATCAAGTGCAACTGCTAGCCCAACACTTCCAAGTCCACCAATAAATCATGTCCCTAAGCACTGCCGCTACACGTGTTTTAAACAAATTCAGTGAGTCTGCCCCTTCTCTTGCCAAGCTGATCAATGCTTGACTATGTTTTTAGTGAAGAATATTTTTCCTGATATCCAATCTAAACCTGCCTTGGTGCAACTTGAGGCCATTTCCTCTAATCCTGTCAGTTGTTACCTTGGAGAAGAGGCCAACCTCTACCTCACTACTACTTCCTTTCAGGCAGTTGCAGAGAGTGATTAGCTGTCCCCTGAGCCTCCTTTTCTCCTGGCTAAACACCCCCAGCTCCCTCAGCTTCTCCTCATCAGACTTGTGCTCCAGACCCTCCACCAGCTCTGTTGCTCTTCTCTGGACTTGCTCCAGCACCTCCATGTCTTTGTTGTTGTGACGGGCCCAAATGTAATATTTAATATTCAAGATGCAACCCTACGAGAGCCAAGAACAAAGGAACAGAATCTTCCCTAATCCTGCTGGCCTTTTCTGTGCTCCTATGCAGTATTTCTAGCTAAACATCTCTTTTGGCAGACAGGCTTTGCATTCTGTCACACTGTGGATTAAAAAAAAATATCTTTTTCTTTCTCGCCTTTTGGATTTTGAATACTTAGCATAATTAAATTCTTTAATACTTCAGATTTTACTTTTAAAATCTGTTCTTTTTTAGCCTAAGATTCCTTATGTCTAATGTCATGATTACAACCTACAAGTTTTTAAATTGGATTGTCAGAACATGCTAATTTTGGAGTTATTTTAGTGTTTCTTCCAGATGGAAATCTGTCTTCTCCCACGTGACTTCTGCCAACCTGAGCTAACTATGCTGTAATGTTTTTTTAATGAAGAGAGAGAGACTTTTAATTGAGTACATGGGTCCCCAAATGTGTCTGATTTTCACAAAACTGGTAATATCTTGACTGGTTTTGAAGATATACTTTTGTAAAAGTGGCTGTAAAGAAAATGCAGACCGAGTAATCCGCATAGCTTTTTTATGAAACAAATTCTTCTAATAATATTGATTTTTTTGTAGTTTCATCTTATTTAGAAAACTCAATCCAAACTCAACTATCTTCTTTATACACTATTCTATCCCCATTATGTTTACAGAATGTTTTAGGGTCTTAAAAATACCCCAAACCCAAAACTGTACCAAGAGAAATTTTGTTCAAGATAGAGGAATTTATATAATGTCAGGGGTTTACAACAGTCTGGTAGATGATGCAAAGTATTGTACTTGTAAATCTTAAAAAGTTGTGATGCATAGATGTAGCTAAATCATCTTATGTCTATGAACATTAAAGCTTCTTACATATGACATCTATAGTTTATATATGTATGACTTTCATAGTGCAAGTCTGTAAGTTGCTTTTCTCAATAAAATAGCATTGTTGTAGGTTTGGTTTAAAGATATAAACCAGATTAACTTGGAGGAGCTTTATTAGACCAATTTGATTTAACAAAGAGTTGAGTTTTCCATGGATTAATCTTTTCTAGTCATGAAACAGAAAAACCTGCTTTCAAAACTAAATACACGTGCTGCCACTAATACTTTATGTTTAGCTTGGTTATTTGACTTGTAAGTGTTGTGGTTTAACCCCAGTCAGCAACTAAGTACCACACTGCTGCTCACTCACCCTCTTCCCTTCCCCTGTGGGATAGGAAAGAGAACCAGAAAAAAGGTAAAAACTTGTGGTTTGAGATATGAACAGCTTAATAACTGAAATCAAGTAAAATGCAATAATCATTAAAACAATAATAATAATAATCATAATCATGAAAGAGAGAGACAGAGAGAGGAATAAAACTGGGGACCATTAAATGATGTACAATAAATTGCTTACCAAGCACTGAGTAATGCTCAGCCAGTCCCTGAGCAGCAATTAGGGGTTCCCAGCCAAATCCCTTCAGTTTAGAGACTGGACATGATGCCTTACAGGATGTAATAACCTTTTGGCCAGTTTGAATCCGCTATCCTGGCTGTGCTTCCTCCTGGCTTGTTGTGCACCTCCTCACTGCAGATCATGGGAACCTGCAAAGTCCTTGACTTAGAGTAGCACTATTTAACAATAGCTAAAACGTTGTTGTGCTCTCAGTGCTATTCTTACAATAAATCCAAAACACAGGACTATTCCAGAAACCAAGAATAAAACTAATTTTCCCAGTCAAAGCCAGGACAGAAAGCACAGATGACAAAAAAGGATAGGGAGCAGGGAAGGGGCTACACATCATAAGGATAAATCACATATAGAAACAAACTTGGGTGCATGTCCTGAAAGTGAAAGCCAAACAGTGTTTCATTGCAAATAGAGAATGAAAATAATTTATCATTAATAAGCAAATTTGTGACATAGCCGTTCTGTAAATAACTCACCTGATAGACATTATTGGTTTTACAGATTAAAATGTTTGCTATGTTAGTTGCAAATGAAGTGATATGAGTAATCTAAAACTTTAGGGATTCTTACAAACTCTGAGTAAAATGTTTTATTTCTGGGTTTGTACATTCTCCAAGGAAAATGCTTTAATTAAAATACTGGAAGCCTCCAAGCTCCATCTATTTTAAAGGCATAAAGCTGTAATATCTTACATTCACATAAAGATATAAAAAGTGTGAAATACTCATGTGGAGGAAATAAACAGGTGCAAATCAAATACTTCTTCAAATATAACAATTAAATGATAGGCATCTATTTAACTGCAGGTGACATGCAGTAGAAGATAACACATTATAATAACCACTTTCAATGCTAATGGTTTGTCATTGGTTTGTATATGTTATAAGCAAAAAGAAATTTCTATGTAATTCCTAAGTGTAATTCCTAAGAAACTTCTTAGGCAAAATTCCAGGAGGTGACTTCGGCAAATTTTAATGAGCTATAAAAACAGAAACCCTAACTAATTTGCAGGAAAGATTATTTTAATGAAACATAACTTTTCGTTAGTTTAAAACAAAATTTTTATTGCAATATCATTAATAACAGAATCTCACAACTGTTTAGTGAAAAATTTTGACATTTCATAGACTGGAATTTTTAATGAAAGATTTCTTCAGATTTTATTTAATCAAAATACAACTATATATATATATACACATATACGTAGATATGTATAGAAAAATAATCAGTATTTTGTCATAATAAAGCCTCATGAAAAAGAAGAAGTGTTGTGAGAAAAATTCTATCCCTTTTTTAATTCTGGTCTCTTCAAGTAATACTTTACACAGGATAGACCTGAAGAATTTTATGTCATCATATGAGTAATTTTCCATCACATTAGATTAAACTCTTAGACCAAAGACTCTCTTTAAAATAAATGTGAATTTATCCAAAGAAAATCTAACACGAAGTCCTAATGCACTAGCCTAACTCTGACCTTTTACACTGATTTGTGAGATTGTTATTCTGCTGCAAAGAGGATTAAATGAGTCACCTTTGAATCAACATGTTAGGTTATATGACACAAGCTCCTATAGATACCCACAGAGTAGTTCAGAGAGACAATGCCAGAAGTGGGGCACCAAATAAAGTTCTGCCAGGGTACTCTCAGATCCATCCCTGTGGGAATCCCAGCAGACCACTCTATGTGACTCTAAGGGTGAGAGCAGAGTGGGGTTTGCCTGTTGGGAACAAGGAGAGGTTCATGTGGGTGCCCTGAGGGTCTGCCTGTTACTCGTGTACCTGGCATGATGGTGTGTATGGTGTACGTGGTGTATACATTTTCAGGACGGGTCTCTGCAGGGTAAGGAGAAGAACTCAATAATGGGTAAGGAGAAGGACTCAATGATCCTTGTGGGTACCTCCCAACTCAGCATACTCTGTGCTTCTGTGATTCTGTGGTATGTGTGTTCTGTGTGTTTGTGCTTGTGTCAGTCTTCCTGCTGGTTTAAGCTGGTTAAACCTGGAGCTATGGCAGCCTCATCTTGGCCACAGTATATTTTCCTCTCTCTGTATTTTCCTCTAACAATATCCATCTGATAATTGAATAAGATATCTTCTAACTTCCAGGTAATCCCTTATTTGTCATGTATTATTGTTGCATGCCGGGTTGGTTCAGTTAGGGGTTTTAATAAATGTTAGTTAGTCGGCTCCATGTACCCCCATCTTCCCCTCACAATGGTTCGCTCCGAGTCACTTACATTGGAGCTCTCCCATGTCAGTCTTGTAGTCATCCCCTGTTCGTTCCTGAAAGTTCTGTGACTGTCACCCCATCCTTGTATTCCTATTCATCCCGGAACCCTGTACCCACCCCTGTTATGTTCCCATAGGCTGCCGTGGTCCAAGTCACTCCCCTGTTGCGTGTCCCCATTGGGCGAGGGGGGCTTCCCTTCCGCCCCTGTCTGCCCGCCCCCTATTTAACCCGATGCTCCCTTTCTACCAGCGCTATCTTGACCACGTGTGCTCGGAGGCGCCGCTCCAGCCACCGGAGTGGCCATGCATAGACATTCTTCAGCCACACAGGACAAGGTGTGCCTCTTCGTCCCTTTGTCTCCTCTCAGTGCTCAGCTATGAAGAGCGGCAAACCCACGCAGAGGCTCAGCCTTAGAACTCCTCACACGCAGCAGCCCCGGTCTCCTGACCAAAAGGCAGCGCGCCTAACCAGGCTTCTGAGCTGCCCAAGACTAGGGCAAGAAGAACCGAAGCCGCATATCATTGCAAAATTTCCTTTAAAATACTTTCAGTACGTCTGAGGAATGACAGAAATTATTTTTTAATTTAAGTTGCTTTACTATAATTGAAAATAACTAATAATTTACTGAGAAGACGATCAAAAATAAGTTATGAACAGAGACATATAAATTACAGTTTGATATTAAGAACTTTTATATAATTCCTAACTTTTATATAATTCCTAGTTTTGTTCATCTTGGTCTTGTACTCCATGACTTTTTTTTTTTTTTTTGAGCTTTAGGTTCAAATGAGTTTCTTACTTCAAAGCAAGATTCAATCAGTCCAGCAGTGTTGCTTAAGCTTTCATGTCCACACCAAGTGAAACTGCAAGCAGTTATTTGATACAATTCCATAACAGACCCGTTTTGTTTCTCAAAAGGTTTCTGTGCATTAAGAAGTCTATTGAAGGGTTTCGAGCCTGAAGAAAAATCACAAGCCCCAGAAAATTAGCCGTTATACTTTTTCTAGCTAACAGCACCAAATGCTAAAACATAGTTACTGACTAAACTACTAAAAAAAAAACCCCAAAGCAAAAGCATAAGAAGAGGTTGGCATTGCAAATGAATCAATGAGGGAAATTAGCTTTCTGTAGGAGCTGTTTGCTACCTGATTGTACAAGCATTATTTGGGGTTTTTTTTCAGTAACTTTTGAAACTGATATAACTTTCTTCTACCAGACTAAGTCTGTTTTGGGGGAAAAATCTGATTTCTACCCTTTCTTAACACTTCATGATCCCACCAATGCATACTTTTTGCAGTATTTTTAAGTGCAAAATTGCTTTTTGGCCAATATTAAGTTATTTCAATAAAATTATTTTCATTGCCTTTTTTTAAGGATTATATCTGAGTGTGCCAAGTTCAGTTATTTGAATATAATGCCAGTAATGATTTTTCCATATTATTTGTTTTATGCCAAAAAATGTCAGATTTCTGTTGGCTTTGCTGGGCTTTTTTATTTATTTAGTTCCCTTTTTAATTCTGCGTGACATTCTATTACATAGAAATACTAAAATCTATTTACATGCACTTATCTCTAATTTTCTTTAGGAATATACATTGATATATATTTTCGTACTTGAATGAACTACTTCTGAAAGTGCCCGCCAATGAAGTTTTCAAAAGATCAGACATAAAGACCATAGGAGTCCTGTCAGAACAACTTCACATCGTGATTTATTGTGTCTCTGACAGTCCATTTTTATGTCTTTCCTGAGTAGCAAATTATGCCTGTCCTTGAACAGATTTCTGACAATGCAGTTTTTTGTGAAAATAGAAAATAGTTAGGAAGAATAGGAAATAGTTCTTGTAAGAATAGGAAATAGTATGTTAAAGACCAAATAATTTTCATCTGTGACCTTGAAAGTAGTTAAGCCATTTAATTAATTTACTGAAGTGTCATTGCTATTCTCAGAATTTTGCCACATAAACATGGAAGTTACTGGCTTAAAGTGGGGAAAAATATGCTGATCTGAAATCTAAGCATTGAAAGGTAACAGAAGTGTCATAAAAGTTCAATATCTGCTCTAATTAACACCCTGGAATATTTATTAAGATATTTAATATGCATTTATTTATTGCATAGCTTTTCATTAAGAATCTACCCACGTAGCATTTGACACCTCTTTGACAATTTTGCAGAAATCTATTGATAAAATAGGTTTTTCCAGATCAAATAGTGAACTTGACACTTGATATAACCTTCATATCAAAAACTCCACAAGCATAAACACTTTATCCTCACTTATTTGAATGGATTTATCAAGTAAGACCTAAAGTCTGAAGTGCCTCATGTTGTAGCTTTTTGCATTTCCCTGATCTGCAGCCTGCAATACCATCCACAGTCCCTCCTGTCTTAGCTCTAGCATAGCTTTATCCCCTTCTTGCTGTAGTTTCTTAGAGAAATACTTTAAACACTGCCGTTGTTGAGACCAAAATTGTGGTTGGTATAGTAAAATAGTAACATAAAATGTTAATATTGAGGATTTCAAAATACTCTTTAGACTTACATCTGAAAACTCCTTAAATGAAAGCCAGTCAGACAAAAGACTTTCTAACTTCTGGCAAATGCCATTTTGATTCAAGTACTTCAGGCTTAACATGGCAAAGTGGTGCTGGTCAGTGTTATAACACAGTATTATTTCAGGGAGTTTAATCCCTTCTCTGTTGTTGGAAAGGGAATTCTTAGGAATCAAAAGGATGATGTCTAGTAAAAATAACACACTTATTATTTTTATCATGGTTTTACCCTTCTTTTTAATGCAGTTTAAAGATCTGGTTTTATTGTCCTTTATTGTGCTTCCTGAATCATTAGATTTATTTTTACTAAAAAAACCAAAACAACAGTTCTCTCCTTTGAACCTGCTACATTCAGACAAAAAGTCAAATGAAATTCACCGATCCTCTGTCTATTCTCTGATACAGAGTTTATATATTTAGTGAACTAATGTTCCCAATTTAATAGTGAACTAGTATAACTATGCATTTTTTTCTTTAGTGAATGTCACAAAGCCTGCATATGACATTTCCCTCTGCAATGTGTGCCACACTAATGTTGTTTGAGCCCTAACTACTAAGGTACTTCTTCTAAGCAGAAAAGAGGTAAGAACATTCTTTTCATATGAAAATACCCATATTCCTCTCAAATAATTTTGAATTACTATTTTTCTTTCCCCTTTCATAATTAAACGTTAATCTGAACATTCCTTTAGCTAAGAAAGAAAAAATGTGAAAAAGAAAAGGAAATGGAGATATTAATAGACTAGACTTCCTACCTTAGAGCTAATATTTTTAGTTTCAGAAGAGGATCTCTGCCTCTTTTATTTTGAGAATATAATGATTACAAAACTATTTATCATGTTACCTGGGTCATGCTGCAGATGACTGGATATTATTTTGCTAGAATATTGCCATCCACATTCTTGTGTTAAGGACTTTATATTATTGACAGGTTCATGGAACTAATTTCAGAATTTAGATTCTGAATTTTTAAAAGCCTTTCTTGGAAATCTGGCTATACTTTTTACAGAAAAAATGGTTCATGCAAGCATTTATATGTAGCTGACTTCAAATGGTTCACAAATTAGATATATGTCTTTAGATATGCCTGTTTCTGGTTTTGCATCTAAATGATTTTCCCATTAACAATAAACACATATGCAACTGGTAGAGCTGAACTTTTAATTTTGTCTTTGTGTAATTTTTTTTTCTGATAAAATTATTTTTACTATATTCAGCAAGTGTTCCTGAGGTATTAAATCCTTACATCTCCATTTACCAATATAAAACATGGCTCTGTAGATTATATTCTTCAGTGGTCTATTATGTAATTTATGTATACAGGTAGGAGCAGTTATATATTACTTTTTAATTGCTTATTTCTAAATGTGTTCCTACTTCTTCATTTTATTGCATCTGGCTTGTCTGATTTAAATGCTTTAAATGCTTGTAATCTCTTTTGGCTTGGTCCTTCTATTTCTTTAATTTAGAGGTCTTTGCACAATACTATCTCTAATTATGTCACTCTGATTAACAGAATATAGTTAAAATCAAAGTAATTGTCTTCTACTATTTTTGGTGTTTAATTCTTTTATTTTAAACCCAAACCAGAGTTTAAATAAATCCCTGGTTTAAACCTGGTCTAATGCTTGGAACTTGTCATTTTTAGGGTTTTTTTTCCCTTTATTATCAGCTAAGATAATTTTTTCTTTATTGCTTTTTCATTTGTACTTTTGTCTTTTTCATATTTCACTGCCATCAACTAATCCTTTTCCTACATTTATTTCTTCATTCCATTACTTTTTTTTATACAACTGTTGCATCCTGGGTTTTAGGTTCAGATTTGGGGTTCTGGTCTTTGTTAGCTTACCAGTTCCATGTATCCTCGTGCATCCCCTGTGTTACCCGCCCCCCCATCGAAGTTAGCCCCAGGCTGATGGCCATTGGGTTTTCTCCCCTACCACTCCTGTGACCACTCCCCCATCCGGTCCACAGCAGTTCTGTGCTCGTCACCTCATTCCTGCAGTCCCACTGGCCCTGAACCCCCGTGTCCACCCCCATCGTGTCCCCATTGGCCGTTGTGGCAACGTCACCGCCACGGTGTCTGTGTTCATTGGGCGGAGAGCTCCCGTCCTCCCCTGTCCCACCCCTATATCCCTCCATGGCACCCCAGCCTCGGGGCCAGATTCATCCAAGCAAGGCTGGGAGTGGCTGCGGCTTCTCCATCGTGGCTTCTGCGACCAATAAAGCATCCAGCCACGACGCGGATGGATTTGGACAATTCCCTGCATCTTCATTTCCTTCCCTTGTGCCAACAACAAAGTGCAGCCAGCCCACCCCGGAGCACAGCTGCAGAAGTGCCCGGAAGTAGCGGCAGCATCAACCCTGACGAGGAGCCGAGGTGCCAAGCAGTGTTCTTGGGAGCCGGTCGGGGCGGGAAAAGTGATGCACCACCGTATATAACACTTCACAATTATATAATACTAAACACATTGATGGAAAGTGTTCTTTATTTCCAATTAGTTTATATTATGCAAGCACAGCATTTATCTAAGCTGAAGTGCAAATCAATGGTGATTGTCTATAAAAACTAAATAAATACTAAACAGAAAGTCAAAACTTTAGTGGAGAATATGTATGCAACTTACATTTTTTCAGAAAAATGAGAGTAAAATTTCTTTCCAATATTCTTTACATACTTTCTAGTAATTGGAAATAGATCCATTATTTAATTTTGGTATAAAAATGAAAAGAAAAAAAGGACAAACCTTAGTTTGCTGTATCTTAATAAATGTCCTTGATCTTTAAAAGATCATGCAATGTTGTACATTGTCAGTACTATTTTTTGTCATTGCAGAAAAAAAAAGAAAATATTTGAATCTTAATATATAAAAGAATCTTCTCATATTGTTACTAGTATGATCACTGCATATAATTGCATGTCACTGTTCCTTTCTGATTTTCTGAATGCAAAGAGAG
Source organism: Vidua macroura (assembly GCF_024509145.1). Classification (NCBI taxonomy): domain Eukaryota; kingdom Metazoa; phylum Chordata; class Aves; order Passeriformes; family Viduidae; genus Vidua; species Vidua macroura. The sequence goes on along the minus strand of NC_071572.1, from coordinate 46,889,131 downwards.
AAAAGTAAGTCTGTAAATTTATTCTAGGCCTAATCAAAAATCAGAAAGAAGAAAAGTTTGAAACTTATGAAGTCTTTTGAAATTGATCTTTTGGTCTTTTGATTGAAATTTCAAAAAAAAATGTTAATCACAGTCTCCAAAAGCTTCTAAGATCCAGTGTAGATTAGTGAGACAAACTGCAGGATTCATTGAATAAATTATGGGTATATTAAGCAAGGTAGCATCAGTAATCAGTTATTCAAGTTTGCCACCTGCCTAGTGATTAGCTTCCTATGAGCCTCATCATCGTAATGTTTTAATAAGGGGTTTGGATGAAAGTGAAGTGGTGGTTTCACAGCTTTTTATGGAAATTCTTTTCCTGCTGATCATGTGTAGCATGGAAGAAATGAAATGGATACAAAAATATTGTGAAATTTTTTTTCAGTTGCAGCTGTCCTCTGGGTTATTCAGCTGGGGTGAAACTTCAGTTTGAGGTCTTTCTTCCATAAAGAATCTGATGTAGTGTTACAGTGGATATGTAGACCCTCAGACTGGGAGAATTGCTTCTCATATTTGGTCTCCCTAAATAATGTCTCTAGATAGACTTTTTTTCCAAACCAGTAATAAAATTGTTCACAGTTGATGAATTTGATGAAATTCTAATTAGCTCACTGTTTTTGAAACTGAGTATTTTAATGAACCCCTTGTCTCTTAGCAAATTCTAATAAAATTCAGCTCCCATGAGAAGTTTCTCAAAATCCATATATACCCATTTATCACAACCAGGTTCTAATGTTGAGGTCCCTGCACTTCCCCATAGAAGACACTCTACCCCACAAGCAGCACATAGACCCATAGACTCATGACAAGACTCAGACTTAATAACTAAAATATCTTTCTTCCTGCAGAACTATACAGACTCTCGGGGCGATAATATACCCCATAATGTATTCCTACACAGGCCTGCAATAATTCACTTGTCATAATACACCAAGGATACAAGTCAATAAAAGCAGATTTGTATTTCATGTTACATTTTGATCTCTGAAGTTATACTTAAGGAAAACAAATTGTAATGCAAAGTGCTTTTTGTTTTGGAACCCATTTGTTGTTTATTATTATAATGAGATAAACAGGCCTAGCCGAAACATTTCATCTACAGAGAACAACCTTCCATGTGAGCTAAAAGACTGCTTTCACCTGTCCTTTTCATCTTGTGAAAGGATTAACAAAGATCAGAACAGTTCCAAAGGGTGGCAGAGGAACAGTGCAGACTTCAAAAAGTCAGCAAAATTCTTTACAGGAGTAATAGAGAAACAAAACAACACTGGTCAATCTATCACAACTCAAACCTGTACAATATTCTTGGAAACTAAGAAGCATATTTAGTTTTTTCTTATTGGATTAAAAAAAAAAAAAAAAAAAAAAAAAAAGAACAACCAAACCCAACAATCTCTAGATTTTTAATATGATTTTTTTTCCCCATGAAATAATTACAAGGCAAAAAAACCCCAAAAAGGCAGTAATTTTTGGAGAAGAAGAATACAAATGGGAAATGCAGACTTATTTTGTTGCAGCAGATCTCAGTAGTCCATTGCTGACTCCTTGAAGGAAGAAGTAAAAAAGAAAAAAATCTGATATTATATCATCTGTATTAAAATATGAAACAGTTGACTTTAATTTACTATTTGAGAACCTGAGAGACACAAGATTTGACTGGTCTCATTAGGAGATTTTTGGATTTTTTAATAGTTCAGGTTCATGGGTTTTTTAAGGTTAGCTGTTACTTTACAATCTATAAGTAATTTTTAATGCTTTTGTTACAGTCCAAACATTTGTTCTACCAAAACATGCTGTGGCTTGTTGTTGCCTGCTACTTTATCAGATGTCACAATGAAAAGTACTGAAGCTCATACATCATGCTTTCCACATATGATCCCTTTCCTTTTATATGAAAGGGATAGTGAAAAGACACTATTTGAGGAAAATTATAGATAATATCACTGTGTTTTGAAAGGGTTTTGCTTTCATTGCAAGATCATCTGGGCTTTTTCACAGTTTTATCATGATGAAACTTACTATAATGAATATGTGTAGTAAGTAATTAAGAAATATGAGGGTTTACATTTTAACCTGTGAAAATATAGATAGCAAAAATCTTTATGCAAAGTGTAGTGTTCAGAGGATGTGATGGAGTAAATTTGGGGAGTTATAAGAGAATGAAGGAATCTTTTTTTCTTCTTTATCCATATATTGCATCATCAGTCCTGATATTTCTGGAAAACTGGGACCTTCTCCTTGAGACTTCACAACAGGTGTTGCAGAAGTTGTTTACTAGGCTCCTTTAGCCCCTGCCACAGTGCATTTGTGATGCTCTGATCCACCATTGTACCTCTCCCTCACTTGATTTCCTCACAGGTGCAATACTTTCCTCCTCTCCTGGTTCATAGAGAATCACTGCTTGCAGGCAGCATTTTCCTAAGAGGAGGAAGGAAGTGAAAGGGAGTACATAGAAAAGGGATGAGGGAGGAAGCACAGTTTTGGTTCCAGTTTTAAACTAGAATGTTCAAATCTAAGGATCAGACTGGCTATGAATGGCAAGGGAGAGGAGAATGGAGTTGAGAAGGGATTATGAATCTAATGCACATCATTAGAGATGATCATTAAATAACAACAAAAAGGTCTTGCACAGAAAAGCAAAAGGCTAATATTGCAGACATCAGTGCCTAAAAGTTTTGATAGTGTTTGAAATAGTCTATACCAAGAATCATAATACTTCTAATATATCAGCATATATACATCATAGATATGTGTGATAGCAATTCCTTGGCATTTTTAGAAGATATTGCTACTGGCTTGTTTATGTTTGTTTGTTTCTAATTGTTGCCTGCAGCGTCGCGTTGTCTTACCCCCGGCTCCGGGCAGCTCCAGAGCCCAACAAGGGCTCTGCTTCTCAATGGGACTGGGTTTGCCGCTTGTCCCCGGGTGCAGCTTTGTTCCACGCACCGGGAAGGTGGGCTGGCTGCGCTTTGCTGCCATGCGTGAGGGACGAGGCAAAGAGAGAAGGAATTGTCCACGTCGTCCGCGAAAGAGGCTGAAGAGGTTTTATTGTGGCCGCGGGGCTGTGACAGAGAAGCGCAACCTGCTCCCAGTGCTTGCATGTACGAAAAATGGCCACAAACAAAGAAATGCATCGGGTCTTATAGGGGGCAGGCCGAGGGAGGAGGAAGCCCCCCTCGCCCAACTGGGACAGGTGCTGTGGCATTGACTTGGACCATGGCAAGAAACAAGGACACAACAGGGGCGGGCCCTGGGGCAAGTGGGGTTGCGGGATCGGGATAACAGACAGAGAAGTTTCAGGAAGTAACGGGGAATTGTTACCAGAGTGACGGGGGGAAGCTCCAATGGCTGGCAGCCTGGAGCGGACCACCACGGGGGGGGGGGGGAAACACGGGGGGTGCACGGGGATACACAGAACTCGGCTAACTAACACAGATCAGAACCCCTAATCTGAACCCAAACCTGGGATGCAACAGTTGCCCATCTCAGAAACAGAGGAGCTGAGGTTCCATTAGTCAAATAGAATAAACACAGAATGAATAAGCAAAGGATATAAATAACTGCAAGCTATCAGAGGTTTCTCCTTTCTCCAAAATATGCTCCAAAATAGATATTATCCTCTCACATCTATTTTTTTATCATCCATTTCTTTGGAGTTATTTATAATTTATTGCCTACCAATATATTTATTGTCTGCTGCTTCCTGACATCTGTGGGATGATATGTTATGTCTTTTGACATAACAGAAATCATGACTTCTGCAAGAGAAGAGATTTAACCATTCTTGTGCTGATACAGATGCCTTAGTGATCCTGCCACTACTTACCGTGACTTAAAATAGCAAAAAAATAAATTGTCTGAATACATCTCCATTCCATTTAGCTAGACTTTCTGATTTTCTTTTCCTTGAGAATTCATAACAGATGTTAACTGGTTGAAAATTAAGTGATAAGTGTTTTATTCCCAACAAAAAAAATCTCTCCATTAAAATAAGGATATGAATCAGGACACAAAGTGGATTGACTTGTGAGTTTGAAGCATTTTGCAAGTATCAGATGTGTTGTATTTTATCACTCTTTAGAAAAGTATTTTTTCATATGTACAGCTTTACAATTCAGTCTGAAAATGTATTGCCATTGTCCAAGAGGCAGAATACTTCATAGTAATATAAGACATGATTATTACTAATATTATAATATTACTAATATGTTATAAAACTTGATTAATAGTAAGAGATTATAAGAATTTACTTTTTACCTTTTAAGATAATATTATAAATAATTTTTTGTTTACTTTAATATTTGACTATTTACTTACATCAGTAAAACCATAGGTCAAAGAAATGTCATTAAAAAAATCTACCTTCTTCTTCTCTGACCTCAGTTCAAACTGTAGCAAAATGAACAATTAAAATTGCCACAACCACTCATTCTGTATTTTGAAGCTGTTACATTTTCAGAGGAATTGATACATAGAATAATGATAACATAATGATCCTTCTCTGAAATTAGAAGGCTCATAATAAATTATATTCTAATATTTTTTTTTTTAGGTGGAAATTTATTGATCTGACATTGAACAATGGCATCATGGGTATGGACAAGTGATGAAAAATGGATCGTATAGCTTTATCAATGATTCTTCCAATATATCTACAAAATAATGATTGAGAGGTGAAGCGTACTATAAATTTGCTAAACTATAAGAACAGTTTTAGTGGCAAAGTTTATTATAGCCCATAGATTATCCAGTGGAGGAGAATTATGTATTACTGCTTCCTTCATAAGTAACAGATTAATCAAACTTCAAAAGGTCTTGGCATGTGGGAGGCAGTGAGACTCTTGTGTTTTGAAGCAGTGTGAGAGGATCATAAAACTCAGTATTTAAAAGGGGTTGGTTTTCATGCTGCTTTTATAATAACTATATCCATTTAATAGCATATCATATGGAAAAATATGTCCAAAATATTTATCTGGATAACATCCATCAAAGTTGTAAGACTGTTTTACAGTACTGACTAATTTCTAATGCAGGTTTATTGAAATATATGTTGATAAAACTGAATAAGGTTGGTCAGGCATGCATTTCTCTGTCTTATCAGAATAAATATCTGTCCTTATTTTGACTGAAAATTAATTATTTTTAAAAGTACTCCTAAATTCATGCAACATAGCATTGATACACTGACTGAATAAGGGACTCTAGAGACAAATATAGCAAGTGCTTTTTAGGTTTATACATGTCATCTTTAAACTTGTCTTTGACAATTATTATTAATAAACCCTACTATCAAAATATCCAGGAAATCTTAATGTTGCTCTTCCATCTGTTAGTATATACTGGGCATTTCCTACTGATTTAAACAGAAGACAAATTTTAAAACACTTTACACTGATAACACAAGGAAGTTACAATACTTTTACAGGTTTGCCCATAAGAATTTCCATATCTATCAGAGAAAGGGGATGAGTCCTGTATTGAAATATTTTTCTTTTTCTCCAAATGGGTCTATATAAAGAATGCTTTTACATGTTATTTTGTATAAAATAGTTTTTTCCTATTTCTGCTAATGCTTTTTACACACAATATTTAAAGTTTATGAATAATAGGGAGTTAATTTTTTCTATGAGGCTAAATATTATATTAATTACATAATATTCCTGTCTAACAGTTTCCTCTTGCTCAGATCTTTTTTCCTTTTAATTTAGTATGATAAGTATATGTAGGAAAGCAGAAGTTCAGTAATATAGATCTTTATATTAATGTCAAAGAATGTATCCAAATTTTCTTTTCTAAGCAATTATTTCATTATTTTAGACTTGTATGTATGGAATAAATGTTACAATAGTCCTTGTTTTCTGATGTACCTTTTGTTTTCCTAGTCTATCCTGAAACAATTACACATAATACTTCATTTTAGAATGTGTCTTCAAATATTTTCAGTTTTTCTGGTTTTTTTTTTCTTTTGTTTTAAGTTATTATAATCTAACTGCCTCCAAATAATTAAAATTTAGTTTAGAAATTGTTTTGCTAGGTGTTTTCAGCTGGTTTAATGTCCAAATTGCTGAAATAATGTTTATACTGCCAAAAAAAAAGCTTAGATTTATTTCTGAGTTCTTAAAGATTATTCAAAATTAGTGAATGTCCAGACCCTTTCAACTTGCCTTTTATATGTCCTTCTAAGTGCATGAAGATACTGATTATCATCACTTTTGCTAGTATCTTGTTCATTGATTTTGATTCTTTGGGAAGTCACTTAAGTTTGCAATATTTCAGACTCCAGAAGAATTAGCTCTTTGTTTAGAGGTTGAACAGAGTAGGCTGATATTACTCATGTTTTTGGAGTTAATTATATGCATAAAACTTTTATTTATATATAGCACGTTCTGTGGCAGCATTTTGGTGTTTTTCATCTGTTGCTCTTCATTTGAGCAATTTTTACATGTTCTGGAACAACAGATGATAAATCAAACAAAACATGAGAGGAAAAATATTATGCATACAGTAGCTTTTCTGTAGCCATACAAACCAGGAACCTCTAGCTATTAAGGCACAATGCAACAGACAGCCAGGATGAGCTGGATCTTTTTATAAGTAATGTAATATTAATTTTGAAGCCTGATTATACTAGTGGTTTCCACATACTTTCTTGAAATAAATTTGCATTTTATGTTTAATTGAGTTGCTGTCATTATGTTCATTGCTATGATTTTGTCTTACAATAAAGACAAAATAGCAAAGTTATAGCAAAGAATTTTTTCACTCAAATAACTTTAATGTTTTCATATTTTCATATTGCCTTTATATGCCTTTATGTTTAGTGAGTTCTGAATATTTAATGTCTCTATTCAATTTAGGAAAATATAATATGCTGAGCAAACAAACTATTCTTGGGGCACTCTTGCTGTTAGTCTTAGCAGAGAAGGTTCTGTGCAGTTAGAAAACATTATGAGTTTTTTTTAAACTATCAGCATTCTTGAAAGTACTACATGAATCTATGAAACTTTAGTTTCAATTTCTTTTCAAATAAAATAAAGATCTCAAAAAGATACTGAAGCAGAAGATGATATTTTTTTCCTTTCTCCATGATGTGGGGGCTTTCTTTCCCTCTTTTTTTTTTTTTTTTTTTTTTTTTGTTTGTTTGTTTGATTGTTTGTTTGTTTGTGTTTTGTTTGGGTTTTTTTGTTTTTTGGGTTTTTTTGTTTTAATATAGTCATGTTCAATAAGACAGGGATGAAATGATGTGATTAATAGGTGCTGTCTGGCTCATGCTTCACTGAGTTCTAGCATGAAAGTACTGTGGCTAGTACCGTACTGTACCTGAATCAGGAAGCCCAGAAAACACATGAAAAGCACTAAAAAAGGGTTTGAGCTTTTCATGGAGCCTTTCTCTCACACAAATTGCACTTTACTTGTAACCTCAGTGTGGTTAAAGGTACAGAGGACATTTTATTAGCAATGCAGTAAAAGACTGTTGCTGGAGATGTAACATCACCCATCAAGTCCACCTGAGTGAGCTTCCTGGAAGGAAATATTTAAGATAATTGAGATAACTTGGTCCAGGGAGATTAAAGGGTTTTGTGTTTTCATATCTACAGACAGTACACTGCAACTTTGATAAGAACCAGGTTTTTCAGGGCATCTCACAATTTAACATGACTTACATTTTAAGATCTAATTGAAAATAATAATTAGGTGACTTAAATCATACATATTTGCCAAGATGCATTTGAAATTGCTGTTGTCACAAACCTTTTAGAATGAATGAGTTTGGACAAAATTAAAAATAGCACACTTCCAGACAACATGTGAAATTACAAGAAGTTTTACATACTCAGAACTGTTTAAATTGTAAAGAAGTGCCTGTATATGGATACATACTTTAAGTGATGGAAGGGTATTCAATTAGATGCAGTAGCTACTTAGACTGGGATTTATGTCATCATATGTAGACGTGTAGATGTTGCTTTAAAATTAGTAGAGAGAAATTCGCACTTCTGTAACATATGCCACCTCATTTAAAATTCTTGCTGGAATTCTACATTTTCTTAGTATAATTGTTTATCTCCACTGACTGTGGACAAACACACCTACATCTAAATTGTTGGTCACTGAAGCAAGAAGGAAACAAATCACGAAAAGCATATGTCTTCTAGCATGAATATCTATTATATAGATAGTAAAGTGTATACACACATACTAAAATTTGTCTTAGTATTTAGCATATGCATATAAAATTACATCATATTACAAATGCAATTGGATATGTAATGTGAAATGTGTATAACGTGACATTTAGTTGTTGAAAAGACACCTTGATTCCAAATCAATATTCTTGAAATCAGAGAAATTACTTGGAGACACAGAATTAGCTGCAAAAGTTGCCTGTTCATAAATTATCCCTTCAAAAGAGAATTATTTTGTGAGGTTTCATTCTACCAACTTCAGAAAAAAAGTCTGAACAATCTATTTTTCTCTAGAGATTGTACTGACAAAAAAATCCAGAAGTAGAGAGGTAGAAAGAGTCTGTAAAAAAAATGTGTTTTGTTACTTACAAAAGTAATATCACAGATTTTCTAATAATTGAAATTTCAGTGCTCATATCTGACAGTTCAGCACTCAGTTAAAATCTCCTCTGAACTAAATTTTTTGTCAAGGAGAAGAAACCCTTTTTTTTTCTTTTTTTAAAAATTTTCTCTGAATAACTGAATAACAGAGTTTCAAAGCCATAAAGCTACAGTGGCCATGGAGTCCTTAAAGGGAGAGTATTATTTCACATAGAAATAGTCCAGAAATATGCAAAGGGAAAAAAATAATATCCCTGAGGCTGAATCTTAGATTTAGAAGCATTTTATTTTTCTTGGAGAAAATGTAGTCAAGTATTCCCTGATAAAATCAGATATATTGATGCTTCTACTTTTTGACATACTCTTTTGCGGCGTTCTCTCTTTCTCCCTGATCCAGGGCAGCTCCAATGCCCTCCGGCGCCACCTCACCCTGGACTTCTGGGTTCACCGCTTCTCTCCCGCGTGCCGGTGCCAGGTCTGCTGGGTTCTGTCACCTGCGCTACAGGATCCGAGGTAAAGAGGGAAGGAATGTCCAGATCACCCACGAGGAAAGCAGGAAGGCTTTATTGTCGCTGAGAGCTGCAGTGCGGGGGGTTGCGACCCACACTTCCCACTCCACATGAGAGAAATGGCAGCGGGACCCGGGAGGGAGTGGGATGATATAGGGCATGTGATAGGGAGGGCAGACGCTGCCGCCCCACCAATGATGACGTAGGACAGCGACCAATCAGGGAACCGCAGGGGCGGGCACCGAACCTCCGGCTGAGTGGGATCGTGGGGATGGGGCAGCGGACACGGGGTTTCCCGGGGCTGGACAGGGGAGTGGTTACAGGAGCGGCAGAGGGGATAGCCCAACGGCAGGCAGCGTGGGGCCAGAAACTGCGGGGGCGGGGGGGAACGACATGGGGGAAGCACGGGGGTACACAGGACTCAGCTAGCTAACACAAATAAGAACCCCTAAAACCCAATCCCAGGATGCAACACTCTTTCTACCGCAAAACACAATTTCTTTGTTGAGCCTCTTTGAGATATGATGTAAATGATACTGAAATTGAATTTTGGAGTGATTACTGTATATTGCTTCCTTCAGTTGCAAACAATTCTAGTCATCCATACACAAAGTACAATGGAATATGCTCAAATACAGAAATCAGGGTGCTGTTATTTCTTCCATTAGGTCAAGTGTAGAAATTTAGAGATTGTACTGCTATGCAGGCATAACTGGGGAAAAAAAATTGAAATGTATGCATCATAATATATTATCCAGTTAAATTGTTATAAGTAAGTGTAAAAGAAAAATGAGATTGATTATTCACTTACTTAAAGAACTAACAAATTCCACAGACTTTTTAATCTATATTTACACTTTATCCCTGTCTTGAGGAACACCAAAAAGGGATTACTATTGTATTCAACAGTCCTCTGTAGCAGTTCTCATTTCCTCATGTGTAATCTTGACATTTGTGTTTATGCTTCTGTGGGATCTTCCATTAGTTTTCTCATATCTCATTCATTTCATTCTTTCAAAATCTATTATCTCTTTCACCTTTCCTTCCACTAGAAGATCCTGTCTCAAGTAGCTCAGGCATAAAATTACAACAGCATTAAAAACCCCCTAATTTATACATACACAGAATCATGTGTGTGCTCACAAACAATAAACATAGGTTTATTTTAAGAATAATTTCTGAATTCTACTTTGATGACAGTTTCTTCTTATTACTTTATTTCCTAATGCCTCCTTAAAAATTGATTTCTTACACCAGGAATGAGAGGAACAAAGGGTTAGATTAGAGGAGAGAATAATTTGACAACTGAACAATTTGACATAATATTGATTCATGACTAACAAGACTCCTGGCCTGCAAGAGAGGAGGAAAATTTGCATGAGTTGGTTTTGATTTATATCCATATAAAAGAAACATGAGATTCATCTTCCAAGGAGTGTCTGAGGATGCTCCTGGAGTCATAAATAGTTCTATACAGAATTGGGTAGTTACAGATGGAAATTCAATCCCTCAGAAGGGGAGTATTCATTAGTTAAAATTGCTTGTTTCAACACTCGGTAAGCAGTCTCCTGTTTAAAGCAAATCTATGTCTTTCCAAATACCAACAAAATTTGCCTTTTCCTGAAATATTTTAATGGAAAGCAGAGACAAAGATGCTGCAAATGAAGCTTAAACAAGATTCTATTATAAGATTGAATTCTGAACATTCATTTTGTTTTCTGAGACTTAACAACTTGCTTAACTGTGAAGTAAATTATGTTCTAAGTACACAGTAGGAGACAATATAGATAAAACTATATCAGACTGTTGTCAGTCAAATGTCTATTTCAATAGTTAACCAAAATCTTTGTTATCAATATACAAGAAAAAGAAACTGTGTTTGTGTTTGCTGTATTTAAAATTATATACATTAATGGCATACAACAAAACAGAGGTGTTGAGGGGGTTAAATGTTTAGTAACTCTGAAGTGTAAGGATATTAATTTAAAAATGTCATGAAATTTTCATAGAACAGGTAATTTCACTTCTGGAAATTCCTTGGTTTTATTGGACCAACATATCTTTGTTATTATTGCTATTAGAGTTTGCTGAAGCATGTTAGATTGAAAAAAGCCATGACTGTACTTTATTTAAAAGTAGATGCAAATTATCAGAAGTTTGTCTGCTAACAAGTTGAATACATTGTCAGTTTAGCAAAGCCTATTCAAAGTAAAACTTTTATAGTATCAGACCTTTCTAAATAGATATATTTACATTTAACAGATAAGACTTTGAATATATATTAAGAATTTTTAGAGCAAAGAGAAGTAGAAGGTAACTATCTTTCATTGCGTTCAGGACTAAGTTGACTAGTGTTTTGAATGATTCCTTCTTAAGAAATCCCTAAATATTGCAGACATGACAAATCTGTACTCCTTATGTATTATAAGCATTAGAAATGCAAAACTTCCCTTTGTTTTTCGTAGCCTAACTAGGGGGATGGTGTGAGGATTTGTTTGGGGTTTTTTTATAAAGTTAAGAGACAAAGTAGGTAAAGTAACTGATGTTAAATTACAATTGGTTTGTCATTTATGAATAGCAGAAAGACTAAATGCATGTGTGTGTGGCATTGAAATGATTGCATGAAATACAAGTATTAATTTTGTTATGGTAACTAGAACACTACAGTTGCCAAATATGTCTTGCCATCAAGGGTTAGATTCATAGGGGTGAGACTAGGTCTTGCATGGAGATATGTTGGGGAAGATGAAATAGCAAAGCCCTATAAATATGATGGCCTGGCAAAAGAGTCAGGAAATACAGATATTGAGATGAAAACAAGGTTTGGAATACCAAACCTTAATCACTGAGCATCTCGAAAACAATAATACAGCCAAGCTGAAAGCAATCCCCCTTTCTGATGATCTAAAAGGTCAAATGGAATGTTCTGTATCACCCCCCAATGTATGGTTCATCCCATACCTGTAACCCTCCCCTGAAGTATCAGGTATCTGTAACCCCATTGGCCCAAGTCCTGTCCCAGCCCACCTTGAAGCCCCCTGATAAGGTGTGGCCGAGGGACCGGACTTCCTCTTGGACCTTCCTCTTGGGATGCCCACCTGGCACCCTCTCTCTCTCTCTCCCTCTCTCTCTCTCTCCCCACTCTCCCTGGGCCTGCCACGAGTTGCAGCTGGCAACTCCAAGCAAGGCCCTTCACCCTTTACAATAAACTATATGTTCTAAAGACCTGGCTTCAGAGATCCCTCATCACCACCCATCCAGACCGTCCAGGAGCCCAGCAGTCCCCGCAGATTGGCGCCCAACGCAGAAGACCGACCCCCACAGACCGGCAACCACACGTGTCTGAAGACCTCTTCAGCTTTTCTACCTGTGGGTGACTTCTCCATGGATGGTAACTAAATAACCAGTTGTAACCTCCTAATCAGTGTCGTGAGCACGGCGTATCGTTGCTGGGCAGTGTGAAAGCCGGAGCTCTATAACTTTGCCGAGGCAATCCTCAAGCACGGGGATTCGTTACCACGTAGCGAGTACCTGCAGCTCTCGGAGGAATTCGCCTGGCAATCCTCTAGCATAGGCGGCCGCTGCTGCGCGGCAGCTACCTAGAGCTCTCTGAGGAACCTCGCCGTGGCACCCCGCCACGTGCACCGACCACAGGCGAGCACTGCTCTGCACTGCCCGCACTGAAGCTCTGAGTGGAGTCTGGAGGCCCCGAGCACGGAAAGACGTTCCTGAGCGACGCCTGAAACCGGAGCTCTGAGGGGGACCTCAAGCAGAGTCCTGAGCGCCGACTGGAGTGCCTGGCCAGCCCACCACGTCGGAGTTCTGAGTGAGGACCCTGCCCCTGCGATATCGAGGTGAGCTACACTGCTGTAAAAATGGGACAATCCCACTCTGCCCCTGATCGGGATCTCTATAAGGAACTTAAGCATTCTTTACGCTGCAGTAGCAGTACTTTACCTAAGCAAGAGCTAAAAAACCTTTTAGAATGGACTCTAGTCAACTTCCCGAATGCGGACCGTTCATCCGTCTTTACCAGAGGCTTTTGGGACTCAGTTGGCAATAGACTCTTTAATAATATTTCACGCCGGGATTTGACTGGCGTTGACCTTCTCCCGGCATGCAGAGCCTTGGTTGAGCTGTTTGCTGCACAGCAGAAGCCCGCGGCAGCCGCTCAGCCTGGCCACGCTGTCCCTGAAAATCCCCTCCATGCTGCCGCGGGTCCGCAGCGGGTCACACCCCCCGCCTCCCCCCCGTACCTCACTGCAGCGTCCATGGCCCCTCCCCCCGCCCTCGCGGCACCTGTTGCCCCAGCCCCCCCACTGGACCCCGCGGCCCCTCTCCCCGCCCTCGTGATTGCGGCACCCATTGCCCCAGCCCCCCCACCGGACCCTGCGGCCCCTCCCGCCGCTCCTTCCATCCCCGCACCCTCCATTCCGTTCACCCCTGCCGATCCGGTTGCCGCGGCTCGCCCCCCCTGCTCCGGGCCCATCATGTCGGGCCCTTCCTCCGCCTCCGCCCCAGCGAGCCCGCCCACCAATGTAATCGTTGTAACACCTCCTGCTGCTGGCAGTGCACTGGCCCTGCCCCCCCTTCCCCCTGCGACCGCGGCTGTATCCCCCCTCCCCCCGTGAGTCCCGCCGCTCCCCCAGCCATGTGCTGTGCGTCCGTAGCCGCCGCCATCACCAACCTCCTGCAGAATCATGCAGCCACACTTCTGCAAGCAGTGCAGGTTCCCCTCGCTGCCGCGGCGCTGGCGCTGCCTGACATCCCGCCTGCACCCGCTGCTCCCTCGCCGCCGCTGCCTTTCGCCGACTCATCAGATTTCGCCCCTGCTGACACGTTGGCAGGATGCTGCGAGCCCGCCACAGCGTCTTTTGTGCCGCAGGACGGAGCGGTTCAGCCCACCAAGCCGCCCCGTACCTCCCGCGCTGTGGCTCCCCCACTGTTGTCACCACCCCCATCCGACATCCCCAGTGCGACGGTCCCATGCCTCCCCAACCACCCGGCCCCTGCCCCAGCCCAGCTTGCAAGCTACCAGTGGCTGAGTTCCGCGGCACAGACGCCGGCTGGCCCTCCACGCCCTGTCCCCGCTCCGCGGCGATCCCTAGCCAGCCCTCCCGTTCCTGCCACCGCTGCAGCTACGCCGGGGGCCACGGCCACCACCGGGATCACGACAGCGCCCCAGCCCGTCGCCCCTGCACCCCCCAGTGCACCCCTATCTGCGGCGCCGCTGCTGGCTCGGAGCGCCGTGGCGCCGCCGTGGCCCGACCCGCCCCCATCGCGCAGTGGCGCTCCAGGGCTCCACAGCGCAGCACTGCCTTCTCCTGCAGCCAACGACGCCCTGGCGTTCTCTTCTATGGCCACAGCCGCGGTCCCTGCTGCGCTCCCTGAGGCAGCCGCCATGATGCCTCACCACGTGGATCCCGTGACGCGCCCCCCGCATGCGCAGTCCCTGCGACCCTCGGAAGACCTGCCTCACACTGCAACACCGCCGCCCCCCCCGCCACCTCCACCATGCCTTTGATCCAGCCTCCCGGTTCCCACACGCTCCATGCTGCAGTCTACCCCCAGCCGACATCACTGTGCCCTCCCACGCCAGCACCACCGCTCCCAATTCCAGCCGCAGGACACCAGCCCGCGCCGTCACAACTTCCAGGTTTACCGCATCTACAACTGTATCCGCCCACACCGCCAGCCCAGCCGGATCCTGTTACAGTCTCATCACAATTAACCCCCACTGAAGCGTGCCTCGCACAGCCTCTGGAAACCCCAACGCTACAGCCACCAGCAGTTCCTGCACAGCCGCAGCCTCCAGCCACCCTTCACCTGCCTCCATCGCCACTGGGTACTGTGCCTCCTCCCCCTGCATCCCTGCCGCTGCCACCGCATCCTGCACCTGACCCAAGCAGGACTGGACTACAACCAAGTACACAAACCGTGCAAGGAGAAGGGGGAGGGTTGAATGTGACAGCCACTTTGACAAATACAGGACACATAGAGAACTGTGTTGCATTTCCAAATGCCAACCCTCTTAATGCTGAAAAGTCACCAGCATCAATCGCAAATTCAGAAAATCCCCAGAAAAGTTTTGATAATCTTCAACTGACAGACTGGCATGAAATCACACGTGACATTTGCAAAGAGGAAAGTCTAAACCCTATAGCACTGCCTGTGATATTCAGCCAGCAAGCCGGTGGGCCCAGAACTTGGACAGCTATCCCTTCCCATGAGGTGAAAGAATTGCGAAAAGCAATAAAGGACAATGGTATCTCCTCTCCATATTTTAGGCAACTGCTGAAAAGTACCCTGGAAGGACATACACTCACACCAAATGACTGTAAAAATCTTGTTGGTATAATTCTTACAGACTCACAGTATATACTATGGGAACTTAAATGGAAGAGACTGCTTACAGGGGTACTAAACACTTATAGACAATGCACTGATGCAGACCTTCGTGCCCTCACCCTGTCTGAGCTAATAGGTGACCGACCTGATGACCAGAATGAAAATCAAGTGAATTTACCCAGAATGGTGTTAGATGACATCAAAAAGATGGCTCGCAAAGCTTTTTTACAAGTTCAGCCTGCAGGAAGTTTTGAAAAAGCCTACAATCTAATTAGTCAAGAGTCATCTCAACCATTCACCTCATTTGTGGACCGGGTGATCCAAGCAGCAGAAAGACAATGTGGCGATGATATAGCCCGTCCAATAGTGATACGGGACATCATTGAAAATAATGCAAACGCGGAATGCAAGAGAGTCATCAAAGCCCTGGGAAAGAAAGACCTACAGTGCCTGAAATGATTGATGCCTGCAACAAAATTGGGAGCCCACAGCATGTAGCAACAGTTCGAGTAAATGAACTTGGAGAAACTCTAGGAGAGAAAATTGAAAGGGTTCTTACAGCACAGGTAGCGCAAGCAAAAGCACAGGTGGCACAAGCAGAAGGACAAGACCAAAAACTTACTGAAATCCTAACTGCCTTGCATCTAAGGTCCCAGCAAAGAACGTGAAGCCCTACCACACATCAAAGCCCGCTGACACCCTCACATCTGCCAGTACTTCCACAAGTACAAACCAAGAAGCAAGCACCCAGACCTGAGCTGCGCAGAATCATCAGGAGAAAGTGATCTGCCAGGAACAGCTCAAGAAAAGAATGAAGTTTTTATCGTTTGCGCGCATACGTGTTGCTTTTGTTCTTTTGTTCTAGTTCTTGTAGTGAAGCTTTACCTGTAAGTCAACCAAAGACAAATGTCTGGGTTGCTTTAGCCAAGTCTTCAGGCTCTGATACCATCTGTCTATCCATCCTGGCTAGACAATTTGTTTGATGGTTGGAGTTTTGCACCTTGGCTAAAGGAACTCTGTAAAGTAGGTTTGATTATTCTAATAGTGATAATTGTAGTTTTAGTAGCAGTACCCTGTATACTTCAGTGTGTGCAAAAGATAATGAGCAAGACAGTATATAATATCTTAGTTGTTCATCAGAACGGGGGATATGTTGGGGAAGATGAAATAGCAAAGCCCTATAAATATGATGGCCTGGCAAAAGAGTCAGGAAATACAGATATTGAGATGAAAACAAGGTTTGGAATACCAAACCTTAATCACTGAGCATTTCGAAAACAATAATACAGCCAAGCTGAAAGCAATCCCCCTTTCTGATGATCTAAAAGGTCAAATGGAATGTTCTGTATCACCCCCCAATGTATGGTTCATCCCATACCTGTAACCCTCCCCTGAAGTATCAGGTATCTGTAACCCCATTGGCCCAAGTCCTGTCCCAGCCCACCTTGAAGCCCCCTGATAAGGTGTGGCCGAGGGACCGGACTTCCTCTTGGACCTTCCTCTTGGGACGCCCACCTGGCACCCTCTCTCTCTCTCTCTCTCTCCCCACTCTCCCTGGGCCTGCCACGAGTTGCGGCTGGCAACTCCAAGCAAGGCCCTTCACCCTTTACAATAAACTATATGTTCTAAAGACCTGGCTTCAGAGATCCCTCATCACCACCCATCCAGACCGTCCAGGAGCCCAGCAGTCCCTGCAGAGATGATAGATGATTACAAAAATTATGGTCCTGACAGTTATAAAAGGAAGAAAATTATATTCTCTATATACATTCTAATGTTTTATTTCTGCATTACAGAATTGTAATGAATGTTACATTGTGACATATTCATTTTATCTGAGAAGAAGACAATGGTGAGTAGCACAGAATATGGAGCTGTACGGAGGTGTTAAAAATGCAAAGAATAGCAGGGGTATGAAGACGTACAACTGAGGAAATTTATGAAAACAAAAGAAAAGCAGAAGTCTGTATCCAGTTTAAACTTAGAGAAAAGTCAGGTTCAAGTCTTGGAATATTTTCATTCAAAGACATAATAACAGCCCTGAATGCAATAAATTGAGTTTAAAGGAAGTAGGACCAGAATTGTTGATGAAATCCACACCAAATAATTATGTGAGTTTTGACAATTTTTATGGTATCAGGCTTCAGTGCTGTATACATACTATTTCATTTTAATTAGGGATGTCAGGAGGGATTAAAATACTCCGTGCAAAACACCAGTATTTCTGGGGCTTGACATAAACAGAAAATTTACTGTAGTGGGCTGACCTTCGCTGGCTGCCGGACACCCACACAGCTGCTGTCCCACTCTCCCTCCTTAACAAAACAGGAGAAAAAGAGAACTTGCTGAAGTATGGGCTCATCATGGGCTGCAACTTCCTCCAGGGCATGTCCACCTTCTCCACAGCAGTCCTCCATGGGCTCCAGGAAAATCCTTCTCCAGCACCTAGACCACTTCCTCCCACTCCTCTTCCCTGACCCTAGAGCTCACAGGGCTGCATCTCAGTTGCTCTTCCCTGCTTGTACATCATTTTACCCTTTCTTAAGCCTGATCTCCCTTAAATGCCACAGGCATGGCTGAGGGGCTCAGTCATGCCCCGTGGCAGGTCCAATTAAGCTGGCTGGAATTGGCTGTGTCCAGACTGGGATGACCCTGGCTGTTCCTCACAGAGGCCTTGCTAGCATCATTGCCAACACCTGTGCACCTGTACCCAGCTGTAGCAGGATGTTCTCTCTGTCTGGAGAGGGGATAATACAGATTGACAAATACCCTTTTTGCAAAGCTATCAGTGGTGAATGGAAAAGGGAGTGTCATGTTGCTTTTGCTGTTGAATAATGCTGGTAAGAGCCTTACTTATCAACCCCAAAGCTAAAGATCCTGAGGAAGAGCAGTGTCTCTTCATAGAAACTGGCACCAGTGAAGATGTGGCAGACCTGATGAAATACCTGATAAAGGAACCAATTGTACTGATAGCTGATCTAAAGATGCATCACTGACACATGACTGACAGTAAATCACTTTATAATTTATGCTATAAAAGCTCAGTCCCACATTTTAATGGTGTACTTTCCTAACATACCCTTTCTTGGGGTGTGAGTATGATGGTATGGGTGAGTAACATAAATACCTGGATAATAATTGTGGGAGTTCATTAGCTTTGATGTAATTTGTTCCGTATTACTTTAAAATAGTGCACTATAGTTACAGCTATCCGTATGGTGCAATAAATAATTCTGATTAAGATATATTAGTCTAACCATTCTCAAAATAAATTTAAATAAATAATTTATTTACATAAGTATGTTTATTTTGCCTTTTTTGATCCTGAAAGACAAAGTTTTATAAAGATTTAATTACACCTATATAATCCTTTAGTCATAAGCCATTTATTAAGTCTGGGACTAAAACTGGATCCAGGCACACCCAAGCTCCTCTCTGAGAAGGTGAGCAGGGAGCAAGGGGGTCCTTTCTATGCTTTGTGATTCAAGGTAAGGGCTTTTCTAATGAACAGTGTGTTAAACTCCTATTCTGCCTGTGATACCAGTACACTGACAAAAGGTACTGAGATTAATTTTGCTTACTGACTGTACATCATGAATCAGACATTATATTTTTTAATTGCATGTATCAACAACAAAGAATTACTGATAGTCCCATTCTAAGTCCTTCATTCATTTAATAATAATTTGATATTATTATTTGTCTCATTGGCTCTGAAATAGACAAACTCTGAGAAGACAAAGGTGAAGAACAAGATAACACTCTACTTCTAGTGTGAAACAGAAATGAAGCATTGCATAATGTAGTATTTCAGCCTCAGGGTATTTCTTGTGTGTGATGACTTCTTTTATTTACAGTAATTCCACTTTAAGGGCTAATAAATCAGGGTATATAAATCAAGTAATACTCAAAGCCCTGTTTGTATCAACATCCATAAAATTATATTCCTACAGAGTAAGAGACAGTAATGAAGTAAATATAAATCCTTAATACACTTGAATGAATCCAGCTGATATAAGAGGATATAAGGTTAAGCAAAAGTGGCATAACCCTAAGAACGAATCCTAATATAAATTTTGCTTGTTGATGTTTGTTATGGTTTGGGGGTTTGGGGTTTTTTTGCTGATTACAACATAATAATAATCAAATTACTATTCTTCAGCCTCACTCTTCTGATTCCAATGTTGTATGGTATTCTTGTGACCAACAAAAAATGCAGCAATATTTTATTTGAAATGAAAATATTAAGTGAAGCAAAAGATCCTTATGCCACACAGTTTGTTTTGTTTCACAAGTCAAATATGTTTTGTTCAGTTTAATTTTCCCTTTGGAATTTCATTTTAAGAAAAGGGAATATTTACCTTAATCCTGAAGGCTAAATATCCATATGCTTCAAAAAAGCATTTCAACATGATGAATTAAGAAAACATACAAGAAATAAGCATTTCAAAAAGAAGCAGCTAAGATTCTGCTGAACCTGCAGAATCATGATGGAAGTCCATATGAAAGAATACAGGCAAAATTTACTTTTCAGACCCTAATGCCAACATGGAAAACTATAGAGACTAAGCTATTTGTCAAATAATGAAGAGAAAAAAACCTCAAATATCATGAAAGTAAGACAGATTTTAATATAATTCAATAATTAATTTGCTGCACCAAGGTAAAAGGGGTCCTTTTTAAGATCTTATAATTGGATGTGGTGGATATAATAAGCATACCCTCTGAACGTTCTCTCACATACAAATGATGATCAAAACAAGTGAAAAGTACACTGAAGTACTGGCAATAATAAACATTAAATGTGAAACCCATAGATGGGAAAAATCACAATATAGAACAGTGTAACACTACTCAGGAGTTAAATAGAAAAATATCATTTATACTTTCCTCTGCAACATGTTGAGAGTAACAAAAAAAATATTTATCTTCCCTAATAAATAAGGAAAATCCTATCGTAGGAGCTACTCCTAATCCTAGGAGCAATATATTAATGCTTAGAATTTGGATATATTTAAGCCCTGGGTTTAAGTAAACCTTTGACAAAACATACCAATCCGTTCATAACTGCTGTTAAAATGTTTCTTTACCATGTCTGATCTTCAGGTAATCCATCTATATTCAAAGCAGAGCTGTCTACTTCTCAGAATGTATGTGCTTCATCAGTTCGAAATAGAGCCACATAAAACAGCTACAAGATAGTATCTAAAAGAAAATAGATCACTGAAAGAAAGAAAAGGGCAAGAAACCAGTCTGATACCATCTTAGCCACGAAAAGGCCCCAAATTTACAACTTCTAAAACAACTTCTGAATGCAAAGGATGGAGATCTAGAGTGTCTGACAGTTAAGGAACTAGGGCTCATTTATAGAGTATTCATTCCAGTTTTTCAATTTATAGTGCTATCTCAGCTCTCCTATGCATAATGACTGTGACTGAGAAGGAGGAAGCACATGAAAGGGGGATGTTTTCTGTCTCCAGCAGTCAGGGAATCTGAGATGAACAGGTGGATTTTACTGTATTATTTTTTCTATTTCAGTATGGATTTTCATCTGTCAGGGACTCTATAAACTGGGTACAGCTTGGGTCATTTGTAGCTGCTGTACTCTCATAGTGAAAATGCCATCAGACATGTGGTTCACCTTTTCTGTACCATTTCCTTTGCCTCTTCTGCCCCCCACAACTTTTTCAATTATTTCCCAATTATGTATAATTAATTTATTCTACATTTAATAGCTGATCTTTATTCTTTCCTCAAGTGTTTGTTAAAAAAAAATCAATTTCATATTTAAAATTAAAAAATGTTGCAAAATGTAAAATTTTGCCATTTACTAATCTTTTATTTATGAGATAAAAAGCATTTCAGTTAAAGGAAAACAAATGTAACATATTTAAAAGCAATTTACAATTTTGGTTAATATATTTTAGGAAAATACTTCCATTTAAAAAACAAAGAAACAAACACCCCACAATATCTTCCATTTCAATTTTAGTTTGTCATCTTCAGAAGAGAGAAAGATTAACACACAAGTAAAGAAAAATGAGCTCTCTCTTTTTCTATGTCATGCTTTATAACACTGTGGGGTTTATTTATGAATTTTTACTTCAGTAAGAAGCAAACTACTAGCATGTATCTCTGCTTAAGAATGATAAAGAACTTATGTAGAGCTCAAAAAGTTTGTGTTGCATCCTGGGGTTCAGGTTTAGATTAGGGGTTTTTAATTTATGTTAGATAGCCAAGTTCTGTAATCCTGCGCACCCCCCGTGTTTTCCCCTCCCCGCGGTGGTTCGCTCCTCACTGCATGCTATTGGAGCTAACCCCAATCACTCCTGCAGACACTCCCTGTCCTGTCCAGAGAGTTCCCCGCCAGTCACCCCAATCCCGCATCCCCATTAGCCCAGGGACCCGGGAACCGCCCCAGCCCTGTCTCGGTTGGTCGCTGTGGTTGACATCATTGCCACGGCAGCCGCCTCTATTGGACGGGAGGCTGTGGGTCCTCTTGTCCCGCCCCCCATAAAATCCTACAGAGCTCTGGTGCCATTTTCTCCCATGCGAGTGCCGGGAGCGGTCACGTCTTTCCACCGAACCATGTGTGACCAATAAACCATTCCTGCCAAGCATGGAGTAAATGGACAAATTCCTTACTTCTTTGCCGGATCCCTAGCACATGGTTACAGCGGCTGGCCAGCCCACACGCCCGGGATACAGCTTCCGTGTCCGGGAACCCGTGGCAGAAACCTTGGCAGCACGTGGAAGCTATGCCACAGCCGGGCTCCCAAGCGTGTGGCTGGGGAAAACAAAGCAACGCCGCAGTTTGAAGTCAGGAAAGTATGGGACTGCAAGACAGTGGACTTTTCCTATGTAATATTTCTAGCACAAGAAGGGAAGTTATAAGGGGTAGGATAAATACAGATTTGAGGATAGTTTTCAGATCAATTCCATGCAAGTAGAGAATAGTTTAAAAAAATCCCAAACACAAAAGGGGAAAGGAAACCATGGTTTAAACTGCATATCCTTCCTTCTCCCCATGCTCTATTTCAATAGACAAAGAATTAATTTTAGTGCTTTGTTGTTTTTTTTTCTTGAGGCTAATGTACTTGTTTAATTTTGTGTTGCTTTGGTATTCTGCACAATCATATTATAAACTTGGCCTTCACCCATTCAAAAGTTAGTTGTAATTAATTTAATCTCTAAAAGTCAGCTTGAGACTCCACACATTTAAATTCAAGTCTGCAAACATGTGACTGAGTGTTAAGTATCACCATGTGAGTTGGTATGGTCTCATTATACAGCAAATGGATTTAGTCAGTATAGCAGAATTCAGGCAGATATTCAGCTCACACCAAAATAGACACATACAGCAGACAAAACAGGATACATTTGTCTAATTGTAGTAATTTAGTGTCACTAAAAAGCCTAAAGATCTCATTTTTTTACAGCACAGTTACATCACCTGTATAAGTCTGGCAGACGGAAAACAGGACTTTTGGCAGATCTCCACTGGAAGTTCAACAAGAAAATTTCTGAATTACCTCTACAGTAACTGGAAAGATACGTGTGCTTCAGCCAACCAATTCATTCCATATGAAGACTAATGTCTAAGGGAGCTATCATGAGTCATCCTCTAAAATGCCTACATCATGGAAAAGAATATTCAGGGAGTTATTGAAAAACTTCTGGAGGACGATGCAGTCGTAAGTCACAGCTGAACATGATCTGCTTGTCGAACGTTATCTCCTTCTATGACAGCGTAACCCACTGAGCTGATCTAGGAAAGCTGGTAAATATAATCTTTTTGGATTTTAGCAAAACTTTTGATACTCTCTCACAGAATCCTTCTGGACAAAATGTGCAGCACTGCTGAATAACTGTGTTACGTGATGGGTGAGCAACTGTCTCAAAGGGAACATCAGGATGGTGTTCTGTCATTCTTGGGGCTCCACAGGGTTCCATCCATGGCCCTGTGCTCTTCAGTATCTTCACTAACAACTTGAACACAAAATTCAAAGGAGTACTAAATAAGTTTGCCAGCAACTAAACTGGGAGGAGCTGCCTACTCCCTTGAGGGCAGAGAGGCCCTGCAGAGAGACCTCAACAAATTAGTGAGATGAGCAGTCATCAACTGCATGAAGCTTAACATGGGCAAGTGCTGGATTCTCTATCTGGCATGGGGCAAACTCATATAGATCAGGGAACAAGAGGCTGGAGAGTGCCACTGTGGAAAAGGACTTGATTTGAAACCATCTGAGGAACCTGAATGGACCTAAGTCAGTAGGACCCATTGAGATGCCTTCCAGGATCCTGAGGGAATTGGCCAATGTAGCTGCCAAGCCACTCTTCATTATATTTGAAAAGTCATGGTAGTCAAGCCAAGTCTCTGGTGACTGGAGAAAGGGAATATTGTACCCATTTATAAAAAAGGGATAAAGGATGACCCTGGAAACTACTGACAAGTCAGCCTCACCTCAGTGCTCAGAAAGCTCATAGAACAGATCCTCACCCTACAAACCCCAGTCAGAAAGCAATTTTATCCATACTGCAGTCTCCTGTAATGCAGGCAGCAGGCAGGTCAGTGAGGATAGCAATCTAATGCTTATGTCTATAAGCAAGAAAGAGATCATCAGGAATTCTGTCAGTAGAATTTTCAGACATTTCTTTCTTAATCTATAATGAAATTAATTACTTATTAATAGAACTCAAACAATTAAAAACTAAAAATTATGATTTATTTTATGAAGTGCTATTAATCTTGAAGAATCTGGTCCAGTGAAGAATTTCAGAGAGGGTGTTAGTGTGGAGTTCTCCTATGTCTCTCATTTGTGATATGCCTTTGAGAAATGAAAAGGCATAGTGAAGTAAACAAAAACCAATGCAAGAAAAAACCCAGATGAAGATCAGCACTCTTCCTGCACATATGTCTCTATTTAAGCAGTGTTACTAAACAATTTTCAAATAGAGAATAGTTATTAAATTAACATTTTAAAACACATATGTTAATGTTTAGGATCACAAATTGTCATCACTAAACATTGTTTTACATAAGCCTATTTCAAAATAACCTCTAAACACTCTAAGTATTTTATAACCAGATTTATTACACAAAGCTTTAACACTTACAAAATGCAATCAAAATTTTACACAGCATAATATACTGAGTAGAAAATGATAAATGTAGCAGTTTATCTCTATGAAAATATATCCAAAATTATTCTATGCAAAGTCCATGCTGCTTTCACATCCATAAATACATGAAAAATATTCAGTGTTTCCCATCTTGTTTAGACAGTAAGAGTTTTTTAATTATACAGTCTGAACAGCTTTTCCTGTCCTTTCAATGCAGATGGTAAATCAGACATCCAACTTCACATATGCACACCAGATTTTCTTTCAACCCTACAACCATAGAAATCAAATATTATCAACTACTATTTGTAATTAGGTGATGAATAATATTTTGTTAGGAAATATTTTGCAGGAAGGGAAAGGGAAAGGGAAAGGGAAAGGGAAAGGGAAAGGGAAAGGGAAAGGGAAAGGGAAAGGGAAAGGGAAAGGGAAAGGGAAAGGGAAAGGGAAAGGGAAAGGGAAAGGGAAAGGGAAAAATCTCACTGGATTTGGCTAGGAAAAAAATTCTCACACTGTCATTTATGACATGAATTTCACTAAATAATGTATTATGTATTTGTGCTGATGAGTTAGGTCTTCGAAGGGGTTGCTCCAAAATAATAAACAGAAAGACCAAAAGACTGTCCATCACTAAACAGCACTCTGAAAATTAAGTTTTTTTAATCTGATAAAATATCTGTTGTATTAAGGAGTATAATCATGATTCAGCTAATATAACTCAAAAGCAGTCTGTGAGCCACTTGATGTAATAGAAACAAAATATTGTGCCAAATAAAACTCAATATACCAGTTATCTAAAACAGAGTTGTTTATAATTCTTCACAAAAAACAAAGAAATATTAATTTAGATTTATTTTATTTTTTCATTTAGAGGCATAGATAGCTGGAGATCATCCAGTTGAGGGATTCACACAAACCAGGGCAAACATAACAGTAACATCAGGTTGCTTGGCACTTTTTCCTCTCAACTTGTGGAACTTTTCACTCAACTTTCCACGTGTCTTCAAGGCTGCATGTTCCACTGGGCTACCAGTTCCAGTGTCTGCTTCACCCTACTTTTCAGTAGTTTTTGTCACTGTGGTACTCAATAAAGAAGGATGCAAGACAAGTTTTATGGTGCAAAAAGAAAGGATCTATCCCGATTTATTTAGCGCATCCCTTTTTATAGGGTATTTTAGGAACATCCCCTGTCTATCCCCAGTTGATCAGTAACAAGTTGATACCCTGTATTTATTGGTCACTCAAACCCCTGCTGTGTACGTGCAGGAAAAGTTGTTTGTGAGAGATAGTTTTCATTTTTCTATCTAATGGTGTAAAAAGAGTTTATAATACAGGTGGCTAGTGTTTATCACAGTCCTAGAATTCTTTCTCAGGGAAAGCAGGTTGTTTTCCACAGTCTTAGAGGTCTTTCTCAAGGAAAACAGGTTGTTCTTCATTGCTTTAGAACTCTGTTCTCACGAAGGGAGACGAAGAGCTGACAGCTTTCTTATGGCTTCTATCGGCTCGAGTCAGAATTCAGCTTGTAGGCCTTTGTCCTGCTGTTTCACTACCACAGTTTTCAATAGTTTTTCACTTACATCTGTTCTAAACTTCTCTCAGCACACCTTTTACCTGGTGCCTCTCATCATTTCAAGTGCATCTCAGAGAGGAATTTAGCTCCATCTTCTCTGTAGGTATCCATCAGTTAGGTGAAGACTATGATTAGGTCCCCCTTAGCATTTTCTTAAGGCTTAATAAATCCTTTTATCTGAACCACTCTTTGAATACCAAGTGTTCCAGCCTTTAAAGGGTGACAATAGTCCTCTGAATTTATTAAAGTTTGTCAATGTTTCTGTTGTATTAAAAAGCACCAAATAGCACACAATATTTCAGTGTCAGACATACTATGTACAGGGGGGAAAAACCCTTTCCTCTTCTTGTTGTATAATTCTTTCTGATACAGCTAAAACCACTGCAGTAGCAGGAATTTAGTCATTATCATCTCACAAACACTGCTGATTCATCCTCAGCTTTCTGTCTGCCAGGACTTTAGGACAGTTTTCTGCAAAGTTGCTTTCTATTCTGTTGCCATCCACCCTGTAATTTGTATGGGGTTACTCTGTCCCTGGTACAGAATTTTCCATTTGCTTTTTTTGAACCTCATGACGTTTCTGCCAGGCCATTACTCCAGATTTTCCATGTCAGCCCTGCCCTCCCATGTATCAACTGTTCTACTAACTTAGTATTTTCATGCTAACTTGTGAGTGTTTGAGTCTCTCATATTCTGTCACTAGATACTGGGACCTGGGAGACATGAGAAGCAATATTGTCAGTTAAAATAGAAGAAAAGAAAACCTGAAGCACCTCAGTCATTACTGTGTCCTCTTCTGTCCCTTTCCTTTCTTTTTCACCCACCTTTTTCTTTTGTTGCTGCCAATTCACTTGCAGTACTGCACCTGATTTTCTCATATTTAACAACAGAAATGAAAACTAGCCATCTACAGCTACAGGTTGGTCTTTAAAGGTCATCCAGCCAATATCTAGTTTTAACTGGTATTAAATGATAAGAACTGAGCTTTCCAGATAGATCAGGAATTTCATCGGCCTATAGCCATCTGAATAAGAAGTCCAAAATATATATAAGATTAATTAAAAAGCCAATACCAAACTTAAAAGATAAAATTGTGTAGGATACTATATTTTGTAACAGGGAAAACATGCAAAGTGCAAGGACAGCAGAGATATTTTCATCTATAAATTAGGCTTTTCTTCTCTACTATACTGCACAGGATTATTTATTAGAAAGACCTTGAAATTCTTTCATGTAATTGATACTGATAGTTAGCACTCATGGTTATGGTTTTTGGTGCTTCTTAGGCATACAGGTCAAGGTGATCAGGTTTGTGAGCTTTAATTTTCCAATATAGCTATACTGCAGAAAAAAAAAACCAAAAATACAAAAAGTAAAATAAACAAACAAGCAAAGGAACAAAACTAAACAAAACTCTCCCTTAGGTTATTGGACCAAAGCCTGGATACTTCTTTCATCTATTGTAGAGTTACAGATAATTATTTCAGAAGTAAAGGTCTATCTTACTCTTTTCTCTTCTTACTCATATTAATCTTGTTTCATATTTTCCCAGTTTTTACCAAGATGTTGTTCTGGTTTGAAAGCAAAACCAGTGAGAGACTCCAAGTCAGAAATACAATTTATTGGGAAAAGGAAAAAAAAAAGACAAAAGTACATGCAATGATGCAAAAGGAAGACCACTGGCAAAGTCAGAATACAACCTGACACCCGCTTTGGCCAGCGTGCTGGTAGCAGTCCAAATTGGAGTGGCTGCAGTCCTCTTGGAGTGGCAGATGTGGTTGCTGTGTCTTCTCAGAAACCTGTGGAAAGGCTGCCTTTCTGTCTAGAATTTCCTGGATTTATCCAGGTGGGAATGCCTAGCTTCTCTCCCTGGGCAGAGCATCTCACAATGGGCTGATGTTATTCTGAGTCACGAGGTGTGTTCTTAATCACCTGTTAAACAGAACTGGCTCCTGGAGAGTGTTATCTCTGAGTCATGGGGCAAGACATTGATGGGCCTATTAACAGGAGATAAGGAAAACTGTCCACATGCAACTGCTACTCGGATGGTAATAGGAAACATCTTGGTGCTCAGTCTTGGACAGATGTTTAGAAAGAAATCAATTGAAGCAGCCTGACATTTTGCAGAGGAATTTTTGTTTGTCTTTTAATGGTATTAGTATTTACAGGCTGTCTTAAAAAATTATGCTTTTGTGTCAAAGTAAGATTTAATGTTCCTATTGTGGAAAGAATGAAGCTCAAAACCATTAATCATACAGTTTTCATAAAAATATTCCATTTTCCCAAATAGTGATGTCATTAATTGTATGAATTATTGTTGTTATTAAAAGTTAGTTAAATAATAAATGTTTATTTAAAATTAAAATAAAGATTCACTTAAAATTTATACTCTACATTATTGAAATTAATAGAAAATTTGCTATTGACTTCTCTAAGTTTTGTCTCAAGCCTCATTAAACACAATAGGTAATGCTATGGTGGTTAATAACAATGTTTTAAATTAACAAAGATGAGTAGCCAATCTTTGTTAAGCATGAACAGCTGCTTTGTACAGAACACAAATTGAGGTATAATAACAACAAAAGTGATAATTAAAGTGGAGTGGAGGCCCTGAGGAGAAAATGAAAGCAGAAAATATGACATTACCTTGTTCCCTTTTGAGATGCTTCCACACTAGTAATAGAGAGTGTGCAGCCAGAAGAAACAGTTTCTGGGATAGTCCAGACTGCAAAAATAGCCCAGTGAAGATTATGACCCATATTAAAGGGAAATATTCATCCAGGCAGTGAACAGATGGGGTGAAGAGAAGCTAAACAGAATTCTGCAATGGAAAAACACAGTAATATGCTTATCCAAATGTCCTTAGAAGAAAAACACCAGTCATTATCATGAAGAATGGAAAACAGCTGTATACAATTTTGACAAGAGTAAAAATATGTCATCTGTAAAGAGAGAACATAATTTTGAGAACATTTATTTATGGGCTTCAGCACAATGGACTTAGTAAAAGTCAAAGTACAATGTACACATGGTAACGACTGGAAATTTGGTAAAATCAATAAGTTTATGCAGGTGTGGGTAGCAGACAAACTCTAAAAACTGTTACATTCAAATTAAAAAAGACATATCTCCTTAAATCAACAGTAATGGATTTTACTGATTTTTGCTTCCGTACCAGGCAGATGGATGTCTTCTTTTGGAGTTTTACTATATAACAGAACAGAAATTGCCAACAATTTTTACATTTAAAGTAATTTGTAGAGGATTTTCAAATGTGTATAGAATTGTAAAAGAACAAAAAAAGCTTAAGTAGTCATCATAAAGTAAAGCTTAAGTAATGTAAAGCTTAAGTAGGCATCATTAGTGTTGAACTATGGAGGATTTCCTAGCAACAGATTATATTCAATCAGATGCATTCATAAAAAATCCAAGGGCACATTCTAACAATCTTATTCAGCATGCCTAAAATACGTGTTGCTATCATCAGTGGTAAGGAAGAATCAGGTTTTCATAGCTTTGCACATAGGTCAAAACTTGGAAATTTGCTTTATAATATCATTTAAATATAGCACACTTTTCAACCTCTAAAATAAAGGGAGATTATTCCAAACCATTACATTTCTGTATTTTGGTTTTATATGATTCTTTGTTTTTAAAACACTTAAGGACATTGCAACTATTCCTGAAAAAATTAATGAGAAACTGAGTGATGCAGATTCTGATAAGACAGTATATTTCAAGAACCTCAGGAATTACTTAGCTGAAAACATTTGCAGTCTGACTTAAATCAGCAAGGCTAATTCTACAGATCTACTTTTGGAAAGGGACATATTTCAAATAACATAAAAAGCATCATTGCTTTATCTTCAGAGTACTTCATACCTTCTGTATTGTAAATGGACCTAAGAAATGCGGACTTGAAATAGTATCTTCTTAAGTAAAAAGCAAGTATT
The DNA here is from genome assembly GCF_024509145.1 of Vidua macroura. Classification (NCBI taxonomy): domain Eukaryota; kingdom Metazoa; phylum Chordata; class Aves; order Passeriformes; family Viduidae; genus Vidua; species Vidua macroura. The sequence goes on along the minus strand of NC_071572.1, from coordinate 46,859,022 downwards.
CTGCCTAAATTTAATTTTGCTTAATTTTAATATCTATAAAAGATCTAAGGAAAAGTAACTTTAGTTTTCTCTTACATTCAATACACAGAGATAGCCAGAAAGGACAGGAGTAGTTACATTACTGCTACTACAAGTGAAAATAAGATAAAGATTTAATAGCTCTCCCAGCTATTACTAAGTTACTGCATTATCTGATAATTTTATGGCAGAGTAAAACACCTACTAATCAATCAGGCCTGATAAACACATCATGAAATGGGTAAGCAACTGGCTCATGGGTCAGGCTTAGAGGGTTATAGTGAATGGAGTGACATCAGACTGGTGACTTTTCAACAGTGGGGTTCCACAGGGCTCCATCCTCAGCCCTCTGCTCTTCAACACCTTCATAAATGACTTGGATGAAGGACTAGAAGGAATACTAAGCAAGGTCACAGATGATAAAAAGCTGGGAGGAGTTGTTTACTTTCTCAAAGTCAGGGAGGACCTACAGAGAGACCTTGACAGATTAGAGGACTGGACAATCACCAGCATAAAACTTAACAAGGACAAGTGCTGGATTCTGCACCTGGGATGGAGCATGAGAAGCTGGAAAGCAGTGCCATGGAAAGGGACCTGGGGATTCTGGTCGATGGGAAGTTGAATAGGAGTCAGAAGTACCCTGGCAGCCAGGGGACCAACCATGTCCAGCGGTGCATCAGGCACAGCATCACCAGCCAAGAAAGGGAGAAGTTTTTCCCATGCTGCTCTGCACTGGGGCAGCCTCACCTCAGGTTCTGGGGGCAGTTTTGGGCACCACAATGTAAGAAAGATGTTAAATTATTAGAGTGTGTGCAAAGGAGGGCAACAAAGGTAGTGAATGGCCTTAGAGGGGAAGCTGAGGTCACTTGGTCTGTTCAGCCTGGAGAAGAGGAGACTGAGAGGGGACCTCATCACAAGCTACAGCTTCCTCATGAGGGAAAGAGGAGTGGCAGACACTCTATAGTGACCAGTGACAGGACTGGAAGAAACGACTGGAGGAAATAACTGGAGTTGTATCAGCGAAGGTTTAGGTTAAATGTTAAAAAAAGGTTCTTTAGTCAGAGGGTGGTTGGACATTGGAATGGGCTCCCAAGGGAAGTGGCCACAGCACCAAGCTGACAGAAGTCAAGAAGCATTTGGACAATACTCTAGGGTACATGGCATGACTCTTGGGGCTGGTCCTGTGCAGGACCAGGAGTTAGACTTGGTGATCTTTGTCCCTTCCAAATCAGCATTCTGTGATCCTGTGACTCTGTGAAATAAGCAACTATGTATATGTGCTTACACAGGATTAGAAAATTACAATTTGCTCTGAAGAGAGTGTTTAGAATACTGACAAATCAGGCATGTCTAAAACTTAAAAAAACCAAACAATTGTTCAATGAATCTACAGGTGGCAGACTTCATGCAAGTGGTCAGCACTTACCAGTTATTCTTCATCAATGTTACATGTAAAAAACTATCAAATCTAGCTATAATAGCATAATTTAGTAGTGAGTATATATAACCACACCATAAGATCAACATTGAGAGCTACTGCCTATGACAGTGAAACATAAACTGTAAGAGATTTAGAGATTTTAGAGGAGCTAAGATTTTAGTTAGAGATAAGCCTTACTAGAGTTAATTAAAATAAAAGGACTCTGTAAGTAGGCCTTGATGAAGTTAAGAGTTAGTAGTTAACTAATAATTGATTGCTTGTCAACACAATTTAGTTAGCTGGGTTTATAATGAAGAATATATAAACTGACAAATAGCTTTTAGGAACATAAGACAATTGTGGACCTCCTCTGTTCTGAAACCAATTGAAGACAAGGAATGGGAGTTCTACCAAGGTTCATTTGTCATATTTGCATTGAAAAGGTAGAAAGGTCAGAATGAGGAAGACTTCATTTACTTCCTCATTTTGGGACCCCTCCCCATGAAAGGGACCACCGACCCATTTCAAGGAACAAACTACGCATGCTTAATAGCTTTTGAAATGATTAGCATACGAACCAAGGAATGGGATGTACCAAAATGATGAATATGTATTTGTATTTTGGGTATTCAATTCTTGTGTGGATAAAAGGACTCTGTAATCATTTGAAAGGTGCGGTGTGTATTTGGGAGCTATCCCACACGCTGCCCGGCATCGCAATAAACATACACTTTCTAACTTTAAACTGTTAGAGAGTTTTTGTCCGTCACAGTTGGATATTGGTGCTAGATCAATATCCATATTTCTTTAATAAATCAACAGTCCTCAATTGCAGAGTTTGTGATGATCAGGTTTGAGGCCTCTTTGTTAAGACAAGTCAGTCTCAAAAATGTGAGCTTATCTTGTTTCTTCTCCACCTTTGATCAGCCATTTTTTTGTGTCTAGAGATTTCCCAGAGAGGATATCTAATTTGCTTACAATGATGTTTTTCTTGGTATTGCTTTTTGAGGTGTGCTTCTTCTGTGCTCAGTAGGAATTCTATATATTCCAAATCCTAATCTCAAAGCAAGCCTTATGCTTTCCCTGGTCTTTGCTCTTCTTGGAATTTCTCAAGTTCTCTTTTTTATATATATTCCCATGTGTCATAAGTGAAACTACATGTTTTTATTTGCCCTTTTGTAAGTAACATTGCTACCATATTTTCTGCATTTTTTCTGGCTGTACCATCACAGTATTACAAAATATTTAAATACTATTTTTTTCTCAATACTATTTTAGCATGCTTGCATTTGATTTCAAAGTAAACTAATTTCAATTACCTGCTGATTAATGGATGTTAAATTTATAAGACCTGGATTTTGTCTATGTATTGAATGCTTCCAATTTTCATCCCAGTAGAACTAGGCTGTCTTAATGAGTTATAGTCTTATAAGCATGCACTTTTTTCATAGAGTTTCCTAATTCTTTCCTAATACTTCTGCAATTTAGTAGTGTTACAAGCCTTTGTTGACCATTTATACATGTATATATGTTTCTATGATATAAAATAAATCAAAAATATCATCCTTATACTTGATTAAAACTTGACATATCCAAGTGTGACATTACAGGTCATTACAACTTCTCATACATTTCCCTATCCTTTGTGGTTTTGTGTCTTCTAACAGAGTGCATGTACATGTAATACAGGTTTATCAAGGCTGCAAATCTCATAGCAGCCAAATCTGTAGTTCTCAAAGCTTGTAATTCAACACTACTTCCCTAGTCATCCTTGTTCATTTCTGGAAGGAACACCAAGTATAACATTCTATGATGTTATGATTCTAATTGCAGATTCTCTTTTCTCTGTCCTCTGTCACAGGGTTGAATCATAGAATCTAATGAGATTTTCTAATCTACCCTTTGCTGTTCTTCTTATTCTTTTGCCATATTCATAGGCATGTCCATACTTGCAATTCATAACTCTCTAGTCCTGGTGTGTATTATTCAATTTCCACTCTCATAAACACTGTCATCTAGAAAAACCTCTTTTAAACCTGTTGTTATTTCTGTCATGACAACTTATCACATTACATCTGCTCCATGTGCCCTTATCAACACTTCCATAACTATCCTCTGACCAAGTTTAATGCATAAAGATAAGCCTAAATTGCATAAAATATAAAGGATGAAGCTGTTTTATTCTTCTATATGTAACAGCAAATACAGAATTTAAAGCATATCAAACAAGGAGCAGAAAAGCAAGACTAACAGGCTTCAAGCACCATGCAACTTGTTTAAGCTAGGATCAATAAGAGTAGGCATGATGAGGGCCTTTTGAGTCATCTGGAAGAAACCTAATTAAGGCTTTACTTTAATTAAGCAATCCCTGCCTAACAAGAGTGTACTCAATTATATGCTTATGTATTTTGCTAAGCTGCACAGTGCTAGCGTATATGTGTTTGGCAGAGTAGACAAGGATACTTTAAACACAAAAGATTTACATCAGAAAATGTCAATTTTTTGTGAGTCATACTTTTATATATTGAGAATAAAACAATTCTGATGAAACAGTAATTGGAAAATAACCCCACTGGAACAGATTAAAGCAGCCTATAAGATACCAGTGAAGGACATAAAATGAGCCTGAGTGGGAATATTCTGGAGCATGTTCCTTCTCCCATAGTCATCATCAGCTACTTTCTGTGATTCTAGCACAGGAGAGTGGTAGTTCCATCCCCCACTGCCTCAAAAAAAAAAAAAAAAAAAAAAAAAAACAAAACCAAAAAATATGATACAAAGGACTATTGTGTCTCCAGCCTCTGGCCACAGTCTAGCTGAGTGTTGCAGCCAGTGTCAGACATGTCAGCCCACAGGAAGGGGGAGAAAATCTGCTCCAACCAAACCTAACCAGTCAAGGCTGCCCTGCCCTCCCTCCCAAGGGAGACCTGACCTGTCCTGCCCCATCCTGGAGTGGATGGGGGTATGTGGTTCTTTTAAGAATTCTCCAAAAGCACCATATTTAAAATTATGCTGGTCATGCTTTGTCCTTTGACATTTTCTTAAACTTCCCTTTTCAATTGTCTGGAGATCCTAGGACTTCACCTCCAAAAATTAAAAAAAAAAAAAAAAAAAAAGGAGATGGGAAGATGATGAGATGATGAAAGCTATTTCCCAATACACCTTATCTTAAAAAAAATATTAGTGCATTTGCAGTAAATTTCAGTATACATAAAACAGAACCAGAACTTCAAATGTATGAGGGAGTTTTGCAATTAAAATGCCAAAACATTTAACAAATCTTCTGTATCTGAAATTCGTACTCTCTGTAGGTCTTCTGACTTCATGAAGCAATTTATTGCTGAAGGAAGTGAACATGTTATTCTCTGAAGTCTCACGAGATGAATCAGAGGTTACTGAAGTAAACCTCGTTCTGAAGTAAACATCTTGAAGACTCACTAAGACCAAATAACTAGTATTGGTCCAAAGATGAATTTTACTTCTCCTGGAGATTCTTTTGATAATTATGCAATTTCGAGGCCTAGAAGAGCCAATACAGTTTCTATGTATTTGTTCTTGTCGTAAAATCCCTCTTCTAAACCATATAATTGGAATCTTTATGAATATGCATAAGAAGTTAATGGGCAACCATACTGATTAAGAAATTTTAGTTTTAGACTTGGATAAAGCTCCCTTATTTTCAAGTGGATATGATCAGTTATTAGCAAATTCATTCACTGAATGCATTTTCCAACTAGGGCCTTTTTTAAGGATGCAGAAAAAAACCTTTCAGATTTGTCTCTCAAAATATATGAAAAGGTCTGCCTGTGTTTATGTTAGAAGACAGCTCTTACAAAACAGGTTTTTAGAAGATAATTTTTCCTTTCCTAAACTCAGAGCATAATTTTACTGCAAAGTTAAAATACTGTGTCAGTATCTTTGTTGGAAACTTCATATCAATTTTGAAAACGTCTTGAAGAAATATTATGTTCAATTACTGTTGTAGTTGGTAGTTTATGAATAGACATTGTGGTATTTTAAAGACAAACTGATAAGACTTTAATGAAAGCTATTCATCTCTGCCAAAAGTAACACTGAATTGAATCACAGAATCACAGAATGGCTGAGGTTAGATGTAATTTCCAACAGAGACTCCACAACATCCCTGGACAACTTGTTCTGGTTTTCAGTCACCCTCACAGTATAAAAGAAGTGTTTCCTGATGCTCAGAGGGAATATCCTTTACTACGGTTTGTGCACACTTCTGGTCCTGTCACTGCACAGAACAGAAAACGATATGGCTCCCTCTTCCTCCCTGCTGCTTACCCACCCCCACCCCCCCACTTAAGTATTTTATTTGTGAGATGCTTAGATCTGTTAACAAATTTTAAATAATATTTAAACTTTTTGGTACAACTGAGCGATTTCTTTTTCTAATTGCTTTTATTAACCGTGACTCTCAGTAGTTACAAACACACACACACACACACACAATAACATGCAGCTACACTTATACTTATTGTCCTTCCACAGCCTTCTTTTTTCTCTTTTTTCTCTTTTTTCTCTTTTTTTCTCTTTTTTCTCTTTTTTCTCTTTTCTCTATTAGTTGCACAAGATTGCATATAACAGTTCGATTTTTTCAGTTTTTCCAGAGATTCAGAAGTAACCACCCTGTTAGGTGGAACATTTCTGGAAGTTTTCAAGGGACCCTGCAGCTTCTGTTTGGTTTTTGATTGGCAAGTTAATTATGGCAAAAAATTATGGCAAAATTATGGTAAAAATTATGGTAAACTGATAGATTTGCTCCTGATAAAATATGGGCCCACCCCACTCCACTCCTTGGTGGATTGAATCAAATGAGTAGCAGATGTCCTTCAACATCAAGCATTCAGGGGTCTGGACATACCATTATACTGACCATGGGATTTAGGGAGGGTATTGGCCTGAGACTGCAAATCAGAATGGTGTCACTCATATGAGTCATATCCTGTTCAAGACACTGAGTCATCAGGTGCTGGATAAAATAAGTATTTTTTGTAATATTGTGGGGATAAACAGGAGATCAGCCAAAGCAAGAGCCACAGTCATAGGATACAATGAGGGTAGCTGTCATCAGACCCATTCACATCCATTGCTCAGTAGCTGGCTCTCTGGGCACAAAGTCAGTAGGGCCCTCTCTAGATTCAGAGAGTTATGGCCTGTCCAACCTCCTGAACTAGGACCCTTACTCGCTCTGGTGTCTGACACCACAGGCAACCAACCCTCACACACACAGGTCACACCAGCACCTGGCAGTTGGTACTTGCAGTACGCATACACAGGGTTAGAAAGTGAGAACACAGAGAGAGTTAGAAATTTTAATAAGATATAAGAAGACAGGACAGTGATGAGGAACAGGGCTCTGCCAGAGAAGTTCACTGATTTGTTTGCATGCAGCCAGCCCCTTTATATAATTTCTGTCTTTTTGTCTATTCTCTTTGTTCCTTCCTGCTTCCTCTTCCTCTGCATTTCTCTTCAGGGGTTTGTACAACACTATCAATCCTAAACTCCTTCTAGCCTGGGGTAGCCCTGGTTTAACAGTCTTATCAGTTAAAACAGTGCAACAACTGTGGTCATCAATAAAACTGTTTTTGAAAACAACTATATTTCAACCCCTTCCATGAGCTGTCATTTTCTACTTTAGATTTCCACAATTGCAGATGAGGCCTTATACAAAAACCTAGATGAATCTTTACAAAATATAAAAACAAATTCAATAAAAAAATATATGCCTACGAAAAGCACAGACTTCATGATAATCATGTATTTAAGAAATAGTACATATATAGAAAGCTTAGTCTGAATCAGAAAATGCAGAGCATGGTAACTGTTTTTTTTCTCCGTAAGAAATAAAATTGACAGTATTTTTTCAGAGTAAGCAAATAACAGAAAATAAATGCTTTCCTGAAGTTCACTTGAAGCCTAAAGGGATACTATGTTAAAACAATCTACCTTCCATTCTTTGCAGCTCTGACTAGTATTCCACAGAGATTCTTCGCTAAGCTGTGAGTACAAAATAAAATGTGAAGAGATCCAAACTTGTCTACAGAATCCACTTATTATTAGCATCCATTCTTACCACAGAACATGTCACTGGAGACTGGTATTGTCCTTAGAGTGAAAGGATTTCAAGAAAGTTATTTTGGAGCATCTGAAAAAAGGAAAATCTGCTGTCTTTTTATAAAAGCCTGTAATCTCAATTACCCATTTGCTTTTTCTTTAAAGAAAGATTCAAGCTCCCCAGTCTCTTTCAGCAATGTCACTGGCCAACTTTGTTTGCAGTGGAAGTAATTTTAATTTCTGTTATTTTTGTAGTAACTTTGCAGAAAAATATAGTTTGGAAACGAATTAGTTCAGATCACAAAGAACAGTTTTAACTCTACATTGCAGGAAATTAATGTAAGTATAGTTGCCAGTTACTAATACATAAAAACCAGCGCCCTAAGAAAACATCTTGACAAATACACAGGGATGGTTAACTATATTTAGAGTAGTAGAATAAGACCTGACTGACATAATATAAAACTACCTTGTATTGCTTGACTATCACCTTTTTTTTTTGTTTTTTTTACAAAACAATTAGCACAACAATGTATTACATTAACTTGTGAAAGGCCCTGTGTTTCAGAGAGTAGAGTGGGCTGGAAGTGGTAATGGATATATTTTGTTAAATGCTTATCTACATCTGTCTCTGCTAATCTAGAAGCTGTTTTAGATAATGATTTTAAATTACTAGAAGGAAGGCTCCTACAAGATTAAATTATTCTCATTCATAAAACATGTTTGAAAAAAGCTTAAAAATTGCTAAAAATGTCACTTTGAAAAAATACTAGATTTTTAAAGCATAAACTAGAATCATGAAGATGAAATATGTCACTTATCAGTTGAGCTTGAGACTCACAGTTTATAATTTTGGGATTTAAAAGCTAGTATTTAAATGCATTTAAATTAAAGTATTAAAAATATCATGTACCTCTTAATGAATATTGTATTCAAATAAAACAAAATTTATAAAAGCCAAGTATGAACAAATCTAACACCTATTTATCATGCCAGATATTTAGCAGACATTTGGACTGCAAATAAACTGTATTTGGATTATCTTTTTTCTTACTGACTATAATTCTAAAAGTGTTTTCAAATATGTGACTATAATCCTATGTTCTCATTTTGATGCAATCTGTAGTGCCCAGTAAACTACCTTTTTTTTTTTTTTTTTTTTTTTTTTTTTTTTTGTAACCTTTGTCTGCTCATCAGTAGAATAAAGTGGGTGGTATTTGGATTGGTTTAGAAGAAGTCTGGCCATTAGGTTTTCAGCATCCAGCACCTTTTTCTTCTTTTTTCATAAGGGACCCACTTCAGCCAGTGAAATGGGGACTGAGTACCATTTCTTCCAGTCATCCCTGCTGTTATTTTAGTGACTCATGCACTCACCTGGGAAACAGGGACTGCAGCTTGTATTCCTTCCAGTTACAAGCAGATGAGAACCCATGTCTCCTACTCTGTGTGCTTTAAACCTACTGTTAAAAGAGGTTGGTAGAAAAGCCATTACTGTAATTTGTCAATGTAGGTGTATGTTGCAGTTGTGATCAGCTTGGGACTTCTAGAAAATATTAATTTGTACCTTTGTCAGGGGTTAAGCATGCTAAAGTCATTCTTATTGAAACAGATCTTTCTGTGACTTGGTATTTTCTTCCTGACTCCCAGTATCATTGACATTTTGTTCTAACTCTACTCCTAAATACTTGAACTTGGTAATTTAGACCAAACATCTAAGTTTGTATGACAAGAAAACTTTCAAGCTACCTGGAAAAGGATTTATTTATTGCTGGCCTCCAAAACTGGGTGTTGCTGTCTGCTGTTGCTGCTGCATCTGATAGGAAAATATAGATTCTGACAGAAGTACTTTTTTCATGTATTAAAGGTAAGAAAATATTGATAGTTAAATCTTTATATATTTCTGTACAGGCAGATCAAGAGCTTCCAATCTTAACAAATGCAACTAAGCACAAATATCAATAATGTCAACAACCAAAGTAGCTATAAAAACATCATGATGTAATAGTTATTGTTTTAACTCTGATTTTTTTTGTTAATAACAAATAGCAGTATCCATCATCAGTTTAAATTGCTGTGTAATAGTGTGTAGTTTTTATTCACTAAGGAGTTTACTCAGACAAAAAAGAATCTTACATCTATTTGTTTGTTGAGCTGTCTTAGGAAGACTCAGTTGGTTGAGCTGTCTTAGAATCAAAAATACATTTATTTTAAATATGTATCATTTACTGTTCTGGGAGTATGAATATTTAATTTATCTGAAAATACTATATGAGTATCTAGATTCACAAGTCTGGAAGATGTTATAAATTACACATAGTGGTTAATATTATTTTTAATATATTTTGAAATAATTTGTGAGTATAAAAGTAAAATTTTAATTCTGGTCTAATGCAATAGAGAAAAAATTGTGATTACTTTTTTTTTCGCTTCATTATCATGATTTTTCCAGAGTTTTATAGACCGATCATCATCCTCTTACTTGGAAAGAGATTTAGCTTATAAACATTAGAATATCAGAAGTTTTATATTTAATTGAAGACACTCTGTACATGAATATATATGTGCGTGTTTTTATAGATATTAGTAAGCCTCATAACCCACTTTTTGTAATAGCTATACTCAAGATTTTTTTTTAATTGCTGGATTAAAGGATTAACAATGAACTTCATTTGTCTTCGAAAATAATTTTGAGTTAGGGGGAAAAACAATGGACTGAAATATATTGTATTGTCTTCTACTCTGGAAACTATACATGGAACAACGCACCTAAAAGCAATCTCCTGTTTGCATGTCTGGTTTTCAATGCAAATGTCAAGATAGACATCTTACCTCATTGCAGGTAAGAAAAATAACCATATTTTCAGTAACTTATTCATTATACACAGATGGTGAAATGCAAAATCTCTCTTGTTAGAAGAAAAAAGTGAATCTGTGTAGGTGGACATATGTGTGTGAACAATGAGAATGCAGTCATCTCTCTTATTTAAATAAATTTCTATAGGAAAAAAAGAGTTTGTATTTTCTGCCTTCAGACATGAAGAATTATGTGCCTTAAAAATTAGAAACAATTTGTTTTCTTTGAAGTAGTGGAGGTGGGGAGGTTTTGTTGTGGGGTCCTGTTTTTTTTTTTCCCCTGGTAACTTTAATATATCAAAGCTACAGACTTAGTTAATTCAACTAAACATCAATGTCCAGAGATATTCAAAATGCTCTGACATATCCTGCCAGGCATCTAGCTGCCTTTCCAAAATAGCTACAGGTCCCTTATATCTGCAGCCTTCTTCACAATGCCTTAAACAGACAGAAGACTGAAAAATGAACTCATGTTCAGGTTACTGAACAGGGACATGATTTGCTTTACAGTGGGGTGACTAGCTCCTCAGTTTTGATAGAGGTGAAGACATGGACTATGTGTGTACATTGTGACTGTTATAGGACCTCAGACACCTGAATCACTTATAAATACCAACATCTGACTGCTTGAATCAAATCTAAATCAAACCCTTAATACTAGAAACAGTTGAGTGTGACAAAATGAGGCAACTTGATATATCATGTTCCCTAATTCCACTGAGAGGACTTCTATGTAAGAGTGACTGTATCCTACAGAAAAAAATCAATGGTGGAACTGCCTGAGGGTGAACTTTTGTCATGTTCTTTAACTTAGTTCTGGTTTTGGCAACGTAAGTAAGTTTTCTTCAGTTTACAGAGTTCCCTTTTAAACATGTAATTTTCAGGCAAACACAGTGTTAAAATACTAGAGAAGCTGGTCATTAACTCAAACTATAAGGAAAATTTCCTCCTTTTTTTCTTCTAATTTGAGTGTTTCCCATGCCTTTGGACCTTATAAAGTTATTTCGGTGTCAAAAAAACCCAAAAAAATCAGCTAATCTATTTTCAGGCTTTAGGAGGTAAAAAAATAGCATTATTAGATCAGGCTTTATTTGGCTCAGTACAGGTATATCCCTTATTATGTCATACTTTTACCTTTTGAAATACAATATATAAACATTAATCAATTTTTTTTTTAGATGGAGTCATATTGGTAAAAGTTTTTTTTTTTCCATATTAATTTTTTTTTAATATGTGTAGCTAAAATATATGACATGCAGGTAGTAAAAAATTCAAATATCTGGTTATCTGCTGGAAAGAAAATGTAATCTGAACATACTAAATGTTCCTTGAAAAATGCCTGGATTTATAAAATGGAAAAAGTTTTATGGGAGAAGCTACCTTAATTTTTTTTCTATTTTTGATCATCAGAGACAAATTATTGAATATCTCAAGCTGGAAATTAATAAGGGAAGAGTAATAATAAAAAAGATGAATAAGTATTACTATGCAGGAAAGCAAAGGTGGGAGTACAAAATAAGACAAAAGAATTACTAGCAAAATATACTGTTGCTGAGGAAAGCTATGAGGCATACTGAAATAACATAATGGATCTATAATGCGCTCTGTAATGACTTAAAAATGTTTTAAAAAGGAATCATACAACACTGAAAATAAAGACATTACTGAATATTACTATAAAGGAATAGGTTAAGCATGTAAGGATTTTATCAGAAAGATATAACCATGAAATCAGTTCCAGCTATATAGAGGCATTAAAAAAAGAAAGAAATAAAAAGTTTTACAAGTGTTTTTCAGAATAAATAAAAGACAGTGAAAAGAAGATTTCAGTATATAGAAAGACAGGAGGTATGAAAGAGAAGGACAGTGCAAGAGAGCACTTTGAGCAAATGGGGGTTATCTGGGAGATTTTTGGACTGTGTCAACGATATATTCTTGACAGTTGTCAAGTATGGCAAAAAGGATTGGTGCATTTTTGAAGTCACTGCTTGCAACTAGCCAAGAGCTCTTTGGAGATGGGTCTATAAGCAGAAACTGTCTGCAGTAAACCTACAGTTTTAGAGGTAAGATCTTGAGGGACATGAGAAAGACAAGTAAAGTAATAAAGATCACTGACTTCAGAAAAGTAGACTTAAGCTTCAGGTTCTTCAGGGAAGGATCAGGAATACTCTAAACAGACTTTGTCTTCAGGCACAAAAAGGACTTCAGAAGTGCTTTGAGATTTTCAGGGCATCATTCTGAAAGCATAGGTGTGATCTATCCCCTTGACATGCCAAGAAACCAGATGTATTTGGTTTGTGTGGCAAGGGTTTGGTACTGGTGGGGCTACAGGTGTGCCTTCCGTGAGAAGCTGATAGAAGCTTCCCCCATGTCTGATGTTGATGCTCTACTGTTGAAGTAGGCTGTGACCCTATGGGAAGTCCATTCTAGAGCAGACTGCTGATAGGACTTGGGACATTGTGGAAGGGACACATGCTGGAGCAGTCTGCTTCTGAAGGATTGCACCCCATAGAAAGTCCCCATGCTGAAGAAGTAGGTGAAGAAATGCAGCCTGTGGGAAGTAATCATTGTGAAGAAGGTCATGGACGACCGTCTCCTGTGGGAGGGATCCCACACAGAAGCAAGGGACAGAATGTGAGGAGGAAGGAATTGCAGATGAAATGACTACAATTCATCTTCCCACCATGCTGCTTGGGGAGAGATATAGGTATAGAAATCAGGAATGAAATTGAGCCTGGGAAGGAGGGCTGAGTTAGATGAAAGTATTTTAAGATTTTTTTATATTTCTTATTACTCTACTCTGACTTGATTGGTAATAAACCAGACTAATTTCCCTAAGGCGAGTCTGGTTTGAGTAATTTGTGAGTGATCTCTCCCTGTCCTTCTTTTAGTCCACAAGCCTTCATTATACTTTTCCTCACGTGTCCAGCTGAGGAGATGGAGTGCTAGAACAGTTTGGTGGGCACCTGGCATTCAGCCAAGCTCAAATTACCACATCAGCCTTTTTAAACAGCAAACTATTAGCAGATTGCATCTGGAAATAATAAGTATATGAGACAAGGAAAGATGGAAAGATAGCCAAAGAGGGATGCAAAAATATTTCCTCAGCATGCAGAGATGCAGTTAGGAAACCCACAGTTTAGCTGGAGTTCAAACTCAAGCAACAGATACTTTCCTTATGTTAGTAGCAGGTAGAAGCACAAGGGAAACATAAAACTGCTGCTGAATGGGGCTGGCAAATTGGTTACAAGCAACACTGAGAAGGCTGGGGTACGTAGTGTTGTCTTTATCTAGGTCTTTAAAGGTAAGCTCTTGAGTTTTTATGTCAAGAAAATGGACACATCCAAAGAGTGAAGCACCAACAGCAGAGGAGGGTCAAGCTCAGGACCACCTGTACACACTGGATATGTACACATCAACAGACTTGACAGGATGCGTCTGAGGATCTCTGGAATTCAACATTGTGAAGCTGTTCTCTTTTATTTTTTTAAAGACCATAGAGATTACAGGAAGGTCCCAGATTATTGAAATGGCAAAAATATTGCATCCATCTACAGGAAAAAGAAAACTAGAGACCAGATAGCCTCATATCAGTACCTGGGATAATTGTGGAACTAGTCCAGATGTAAGATATTTCCACGTACATGAAAGACAGGAAGGAGATCTTGAAAGGGCTAGTTACCAAGTTAAGTTGTACTTAATCAGCCTGTTGCTTTCTCTCATATAATAGTTTTCTCAGTGAAGGGAGGAGAGCAGTGGACATCCATCTACATCAAATTTTACAGGGTGATTGATATAATCTCTCTTAACATTCTGGTTGAAGCTGGTAAAATATGGACTGGAAAAATGGACTACATGATGAATGAGTAAAACTGAGTAAATGGTCCTAGAATTCATAAATTACTTAGATTCTTACTGTCAGATGATTTGGATAGAGGTATCTCAAGGTTTATAATAGGTTCAAAGCAATCCATTCTCTTTTAAAACTATCTGAATGGTGGGATCAAATGCACCTCACCACAGATAATTCCAGCCTTTAAGGAGTGGTAGATACAATGAAAAGTCAGAATGTAGACATAGCTCAACAAGCTGCAATATTTACTGAGAAGGCTTGAATTAAACTTCAGAAAGATAAATGGGAAATTCTGAGTTGGACTAATCCCGACCATCAGTACAGACTGGGGTGTGATTAGCTAGTTGATCTGAGCATGACCTCTTCCAGCAGTGAAGGCAAACCATATCCTGGAATGCATGAGCAACCATGTGGTCAACAGAACAAGGGATGTGATTATTCGATTCTGTTGAACACATGCTATGCTATGTTAAGGTTTAACACTGGGCAGCAATTAAGCACAACACAGCCACTCACTCACTTCTCCCTCCAGTGGAACTGGGGAGACAATTGAAAGGCTAAAAGTGAGAAAACTCATGGGTTGAGATAAAAACAGTTAGTTTAACAGGTAAAGCAAAAGCCATGCATGCAAGCAAAGCAAAACAAGGATACATTCACCCCTGCTCATGGGTAGGCAGGTGTTCAGTGATATCCAGGAAAGCAGGGCTTCATCATGGGTAATGGTGACTTGGGAAGATAAAATGCCTTAACTTCAAATGTCCCCCTTTTTCCTTTTTCCTCCCAGATTTATATGCTATGTCATATAGTGTGAAATGTCCCTTGGGGCAGCTGGGCTAGCTGTTCTGGCTGTGTCCCTCCCTCCCACCTTCTTGTGTCCCCTGTGTCCCTCCCTCCCACCTTCCCTCCCAGCCTGCTCTCTGGTGAAGTGGTGTGAGAAGCAGAAAAGGCCTTGACTCTGTGTAAGCACTGCTCAGCAATAACCAAACCATCCTTATATCATGAGCAGTTTCCAGCACAAATCCAAAATATAACCCCATACCAGCTACTATGAAGAAAATTAACTTTATCCCAGCCACAGCACAATACTACACTAAGAGTCAGCTCTTGTGTCATAGCCAAGAATGCTGCAAAAGTTAGCAGTTGCTTCTGTGTGACAACTCAATCAAGCTTTTGACATTTTCCATAGTCTCCATAAATAAAGGCCATATTCCCAGTAATTGGTCCATGAGATCTTCAGATTGAATAGACAGTTACTGCTTTCCTCCCTCTATACTCAACCCAGCTCTCCACCATACTAGATAACACACATTTATATGGACACAATATAAAGCCTACATTTGAACATTGTTAATTTTAGTATCTATTAGAGTGAGTAGATTAGGATTGCAGACTAAGTTACCGGAATTGGATGGAAGAACACTATGCAAAAGTTGAGGGAGCTTGGCTCTGTTTGCTCTAGAGTATTTAAGGAATTAACAGAACAGTCCTTTGAATCTTTAGTGCTTATCAAGGACAAAGGAAGAACAAAGGAGAGAACAACAGGGCTTGACTCTGTTCTGAGAAACATTAGGAGTTAGAAACGACCAATATAATACTGTCCAAAAAAAGCTCTGTTAAGTAAATGTCATTTATTTCTGTGATAGAATACCTAGTAGATAAAGAGAAAATTACAAATTACATACTTGGAGGCTTTTGTTGTTGGCATGATCATTTCTGTATCATATTTGGATTGCTACCTTTTCATTAAATGAATAACACCTTTTCGGTTAGTATATAAAGAGCTATAATTAAGCTATAATTCCTAAACCATCTTGACAAATTCTTCCTTTTCTGTCAGTTTAGTAGAATTAGTTCATAGCATCGGGCTTTTGGTCTTGCACAACTGTAATTTGTTGTAAGCAAAATCATCAGTAAAAAAATCTCCCATTAAATAAAACACAGCGTCCACTCCACATGTTTAGAAGACTAAAGTAGCCTAATTGTTTGGTTTTGAATGTGAGATATGTGTTAATTCCATTATTAAAAGGTTAAAGACTTCCTCCCCCTAAGAAAAAACAAACAGACAAGCAAACAAAAACCATACAAAAACCTACAACAAATCAATTAAAAAAATCCCCACAAAAAACAAAGAAGCCCCCTCCTAAGAACTAGTAATAGTGTATGAAAACAAAAGAGCATGATGTGTGTTAACTAGACAAAGTTATATAGTTTGAAAGTCTGTTTGATTTGTTGAAAATTATTAGGAACAAAAAAAGAAAATTAGTCAGGGGTATACAAGCTTTAAAGAAGGACAAGTTCTATGCCAACCACTTGATGAAGAGAGCCTTACCAAGTCTTTCTTTTCAGAAATGCTTGACAGGTAACACTTCTACAAATAACTTTACAATCTTCAAAAATACTTACCAAAGTCCACAGTTGCTACCAAACATGCAAGTTCCCAAGAGAACACAGCTAAGGTTTCCCACTAAACCGACTACACCTTTTCTACAGGACCACTGCTCCAACAAGACCACATCTACCACTCCAAGAAAACTGTAGCCACTCCAATTTAGACTGCTACCAATGCGCTAGCCAAAGAAGTGTTAGGTTATATTCTGACTTTATCAGTAGTTTTCCTTTTTTATTATTGCATGTATTTTGTTTCTTTTCCCTTTTCCCAATAAATTGTATTTCTGACTTAGAGTCTCTCACTAGTTTTACTTTCAAACCAGAACACCCACAGAAAAATATGGACTTTCTGTTGCCAGTAGGAATTCATATTGTGATTTACATATTATGATGTCTGCTTAGGAGAGGGAAGCTGTATAACCTCTTTTTTAGCAAAGAAAACCAGCAAGGTTGTATTTTTCTTTTTTTAAATGTTTTTCTTTTCTTTTTTTTTTTTTAACTAGTAAGCAAATTCCAGTGAAATAAAGCAAATTCCAAATTTAGTATCTGTTCAGTTTTACAGATGGGGTCTGCTTAGGATGTAAGACAGAGGGTCTACTACAATCTTGAGCTAGGTATCTGACAAAAAAAAAAATCCCTGTTGGCTTGTTTGGTTTTTTTTAACATATATTTTTTGGTATATTTTTTAAAATATGTATTACATGCAGATGTGTCATGTATCACAAAATAACTTTTTCTGACTTCTAGACACCATACCTATTTCCTTCTTAGTCTTGTGAAATGCAACAGTCAGTGGAAACTAAAAATAACAAAAAATTCACAAAAGAACCTATCATAGCAAGAAACAGCATGGCCACTGCTCTTGGAGCTCACCTGTCAAACTTTGTTCCTTGCATGGATTTGTCCAGGTTAAAATTTTAAACCACTTTCAACCTGAGGTAACTGCTAGGCAATTGGATCAAGTTAAAAGATAAAGCTTTAAATGACAGTGCCAGCATTATGCAAATGTTTGTTCTAGTGATATTTTCTGTATTGTTTTCCCCAGGGTTGAAAAAAAATACTCACTTTGGCAATAAATAAAGTTTTAAAAGTGGGACTGAAGCTACTGATTCAGCTATTCAATATTTTGCATCTGTGAGCTTCCTGCTAAGTAAAACACTGCAATTATTGTGACAGTTATGTAGTGTTGCTGATTTTGGATCTTAATGTATTTTGTAAAGATTATTTTAACACTAATCAACTTAGTTTTGCATATTCTGCAAGCTGGGTAAACTCAATTTTTGTTCCAAGTACACTGTCACACGGGTCCTTATTACAACACAGCTGGCATGGATTGATCTCAATGGGATTCCACTAAATATGTCTTTCAAAACTGCATTATTTTATTCAAAAAGAATATTCC